>NC_082684.1:122978955-123176765 GCF_949987515.2 Delphinus delphis | reverse complement strand
TAACCAGTGTTACTAAAATCAAGTCAAATGTCTACCTGTGCCATTTTCCACTACAAGTTGGATGAAACTGGTAAATTGTCAAGAGCATTAGTGTGTGTAAGGAACGCTTATTTGTTGGTAGTTGTCCTGTCTGGATCAAGGATGAGCATAAGTATCAAGGTTACTGAGATCCTGCTGAGTGGCCTTCTAATAAGACAACACTCTCAGAACTGGCTTAATTTTTAACCTCCTCAATAATAGCACAATACTCTTACCATGTGTCTTGCATTTTTAAGTCAGAGGTACTTTTACATCATAAGATATTTATAAAGTCTTTATTGGATGGAATACAACTTTAGAATTTTCCATTTGAGATAACTGCTGTGTCACTTATTTGCATAGTTCAGTACAGAGGATTATAGGCAATTTGCAAAAAGTAAAAAACTCAGAGAGGAAACAAGTGGATAAATGAAATGGCAATGGTAACAATGGATGAAGCAACTGTGATGTTTCTGGCAAGGAAAGCCTATATGATTAATTAAAATGGAACCAATGTTATGCTTTATTTTTAATTAATTTAATTCATTGTATGATCTGATCTATTTTCTTTGTGATATTTTGCTGCAGGTCAAAAACTAGAACAAGTTACTCTTCTTTCAAGTGAACAAGTTATTTTCAGGGAAGAAAAGTGAGCAGCTACTCTGGTACATTCAAAATTCTTATGTGTTTTATGACTAGTGATGTCAGTAGTCAATGTGAGATCGTTCAGAGACTCAAGGAAGAATATTTTTATGATAGATATATTTTTTCTTGTGAATGTCTCTACATAGTTCAAGGAATTCTCATTATTGTTTCTTCCCTTTTTAAAACGTTTTTAAAAAGTAACCTGAATAATTTTGGAGAGTCATTGCTGTAATTCCTTTTTTCACTATTTTGTATTGAATGACAATAATCTTGTAGTTAAATACAAGTGTGCTAAACATTGATATTTTTAATCTATATCTGGAACATTCAGAACATAGATGTTTCTACTTATATTTGTACTGTAATTATACTACATATAACTTTGCTACACTAATTACTCTTCAAATTTTTAGTTGATTAAGTTTTTTCTGTGTTTTCCCAATGGATTTTATCTAATTTTATTAGAACAATCCAAGGTCAATTTTTTCCAGTTATATATATAAGAATTCCATTATTCAGGTACTAAATAGGATGTCTACTCTACCATGTACTGTTCTTTATTCATAGTGCAGTAGATAAGCCTGAAGGAAATAAGCCTGGCTGTGGAAATGCTTATTTGTTGGGAGGGTGCTTGTCTGGATCAATGATGAGCACAACTGTCTGAGGATGCTGAAGGACTCATTCCAGATGTCAATCTGAGGTCCATATGAATGCCCCTCTAATAAGACAAATAAGACTCTCAGAGCCTGGCTCTATTTGGTGACCCCTGAGTAACAACATAATGCCACTGTTAGCATGCTTTTTTCTTTCTCACAGAAAAGGGCATTAGTGTCCTATCTTATAAGGCAGTATGTACCTTTATGATCAGTGATCCATTTTGCTTTATTTTGGTCACTTTGAACAGAGTCATAAATATGACTATATATACATGTATATGGGAAATATGTTCTTGTGTAATGAATTAGAAAATGAAAAGGATTGAATTAAGAAGGGGACAAGCAACTGTGATGGGTACTGAAAGTCTCAGTAATGTTGAACTAAAAGAAGGAAACACTGCATGTGTACAGTAAATAATGGTAATGGTATCAAATTTTAGTTCTTTGTTATTTTTACTACTGAATATTTTCTAAGACTCTGCTTTTCTTTTTGTTATGTTTTGCTGAAATAGAAGGACTGGAATCAGGTCTTCCAATTCAGAGGACAGGGGTGAGTAGCTATTTGAAATTCATATTTCATATGCTCTGTGCCAGGTCCTGAGGTCTCTCTGTTTATCTTTTTAGAGGCTTATTTGAGAATGTTTTGATGATGTGTCCTTTTTCTATTTGAGACCCTCACTAAGGTCACTTACATTATTGAATCTTTATAATTTCTTCTTTCATTTTAACTCTTTTCTGCTTTGATGGAAAAATGTAGAATTTTAGAGAATTTTTGGTAATTTCATAGTGGATCAAAAAATTATTGTAGTAAAATCGGAATCTTCCAAAATATTATCAGATTTTCCTCATCTGTTTTATTGTTGGGATTTCAGGACACAGGCTCAATTATTCATAGGCATTTGTGGTCACACTGCATTGCTTTTTTGTTTCTACTTTAATATTTGTGGATTGGCATAAATTAGTTGTTTCTCATTTTTGCAACATGGAAAGTTGTATGAGAAATTTTGTTAGATCTCTTTAAGACCATGAAGTTTTTATACAATAAACGTTGCCATATTCTTTTGAAACCCAAAATAGTTCAGTTTTCAATACTGTGTTGGGCTAAAAAGAAAAGGTATTATGTTAGAGATATCAAATGGAGAAATATGAAATATCATATATGGCATCATTATTTCTGAAAGTTGAAATATGCATCACTAAAAAGAGTGGTCTATATATTTCCTGGCAAGCTATGTTGAAGATTATGTGTTACCTGGTACTTTGAGATGAATGCCCTAAGGACAGGTAAACATTTTTCTTGACAAAGTTCTGTCACAGATTCTATCAAGAAGTACTTATGTTTATATTTATTATGTATTGTTTATTTATATTTATTCTATAGAACCATAGAAGATAATTCTAAAGAGTTGATAATAACTAAAATAAATAGTCATAGATCAAAAAAGGAAATTGGTTTAGCCAGATATTGAAATGAACTCTAGAACCTTGATCATTAACAAGCTTTTGAGCAAGCATATGAATAGCAGGAAAAATGGGACATGTTTTTACTTTTAAAAATGTCTTCTCGCAAACCCTTTTTTGCATATTTGTTACTATTAGTAGATTCACAGAGCCATGAAGTCAGGGATACTGTCTCAATCCAAAGAGTATAACACTATATTGATGCATAATATATATTCAGTAAATTGCCCATATTATTACTCTACAATAGTACAGGATTCAGACACAGAAGCAGAATAGGACTGGCATAATAAAACCCTTCCTTATGACCAGCTCCAACCTCTTCTCCCCAAATGCTGCTCCTTCTGAAAAATGTACTTTATTTTTATGTTTTTTTTTAAGTTTATAAAAATGAACTGTATAATTTTTTTCTCTTTGTGACTACATCATTTACACAAGATTCTTACTAATCAGATGAACATTTTATTTGAAACATCAAATTCATTGTTGTGTTAGTAATATGCTCTTCTTATTTTGTAAGTCTTTATTTTTTAGGTATTTTATTTTTAAAATAGCAGTATGTCTTTTAGATTAAGCATTTTGTGTTATCTCTAATTCTTGATTAATCTTGCCAGGAGGGTTTCAATCATACTAACTATTTCAAATTACTAATATTTGTTAATATTTCCGATTACCTGTCTGCTTTCTATTTTGGTGTTTTTCTGCCCTTAATCTCATTAATTTTTCTTTACTCTTCTGGAGCTTGATTCAGTCTCCTTGATCTAGCTCTTGTGATATATAATCTATTGATTTTCAGCCTTCTTCAATTCTCATATATTGCTTTTTACTCTAAACTTCCTTATAAGTCACAAGAGCACAAGTTTGGCATTCTTCATCCTTCTTATTCCTCACATAAATGTATTTTCTAATTTCATATTGATTTATTTTTGAATTATGGATTATTTAGAAGGACATTGCTTAATTTCCAAACAGCTGGACTTTTTCTATCGATTTTTATTACTGATTTCTAACTTGATTCCATATGATAAAAAATACTTTGAATATATTTTATTACTTTGGAATAATTTTGTATCTCTCTAATGGCCCAGAGGGTGGCATAATTTAGTGAATATTCCATTTTCACTGATTATTACATTAGCATGTAATTATATCATTGTGGGTGCAGTATTCTATCTTGCCAGTTATTTCCATTTTGAAATTGCCACATCCATATCTGATGTGTATTTACTAACCTATGATCTGAAAATGAGTTAGTCATTGAAAGTCATGTAGGAGATTGTCATGGAAATAAGGCACCTGGGTTGTTTTTGGAATGCTTGTAATATTTGTATTACAACCTGTGTGTGTTGATTAGTTGCTGTGTTGTTTGGATGGCAAATTAATTAAGCTTTACAATTATACTGCATGCTCTTTTCTACACATATATTTTAGTAGAAAGTTTAAAATATCCCATCAAAATAGACCAAATGTTAGCTAATAAATTTCCTAGGAATATTGTCTACTAAATAATGTGTTATTTGGGGACTAACAATTGATGTCTTTAGGATAAGTCAAGAAGTTCTCTTTTAAACACAGATATTTCAGTAAATCAAACATTGCAGTAACGTTAAATACTCACAGCCATGCCATAACAGCCTTTCAATTCCAATCACTTGAATACTATTATTAATTTCAAAACAAAATTTGTATACTAAGGTTCAGATGTTCTGAAAAAGCTATTGTTTAGATAAATCATACAAGATTTTATTTATAATAATAAATTCTGATAATTAATTTAAGATGACAATGAGAGGGCAAAATTGATTACACTGTATTTAAAAGAGTGTTAACATGAAGAAATTACTCAGGATAGCTTCCTAGTAGGAATTTTTAAGATTCTGGTACTACGTGTGTTTCTTTCCAGATAACTTGAGAAGATTTATATTTGGTATATGGATTTTTCTTTTCATTTCTTTGTGCTGGCAATTCATGCTTGAGAATGAACAAATAAGAAAATAAATATAAAGCTATAAGTTATGGTGTCATGTTAAAGTAGTAGATTAATGACACAGAATACAAAGAATTTTAATCTAGTGGTAAATCTTGAAAATTATTATCATTTCATTGAAAGTCTAATAGCTACTGAAACACTCTTATTTTGCACCAACCACCCTATAAACATTGTGTGGTTTATTCAGATGAGAGCCTAGATGTATGTTTATGTATGTATGAGTGTGTTTGTGGACTTGACACAGAGAAATAAGAACATATGGTTGCCAGTGTGCTTTGTATATATAAGGTTAGGGTCATGTCGACTCAAACTTACATATCAAACATGGCTTACTTAACTCTGGGGTGTGCCCACAAATCAAGCATTTCCAATAAACATAGGTTAAAGTCTCCTTGCCCTCAATATTCACAGGTTATCTTGTCAGTATTTTCTAAGTATACTATTTGTGTGAAGATAAATCCAAGGTCATTTCTCCAGGCCAGCTTTAGTTTTGTGGTAAACTTATTATTTACTTACAAAAAATGCTAATTAGATTGAGAGACTGTGGCAAAGTGGGCATGATTGAATAGAGATTGGAGTGTAAGTTAGTGACACTCTTGGTTTGGCTAAGCAGGTCTAAGAAAAATGGAAAAGCATATATGGCAGGAAAGCATTAATATGATTCCATCTAGAGAGTTTGGCTAAATTTTTGCAGATTAGAAATATGGGTGTTGTCCCTAAATAGAAAAAGTAAAAGTTTTTAAAAAAGTATTACTGGAGAGAGAAAATTAATGAAAAAAATTGTAAGTGCAGAGCAAGTAAAAATATAGTTAGATCGAGTGATACAATCAGTAGATCAGCACTTGACAATAACAGTATTGTTCCAATGTGAACAAATATTGCTTAGGAGAGTGAGAAAAGATAAAGTTGCTAACAGCAAGCTTATATGGGATGTAGTTGTGGTGTTGATTGCTTTTTGCTCCAATAATCTAAGTGATAAATATTTAAAATTGATTTCTGCCACATTATTTATTCTGTTCTAATTTTTGCATGTGTCAACATTACCGTATTCCAAACTGTGCCATCCCCATAGAGAGAAGTGTTTCTGCAGAAGTTTATGCAGTTTCCAAATTGCTAGCTTCAATAAACTAAAGCTGAAACATTTACTAAAGCTGAAGCATTTATTGTCTTAATACAAATAATAACTCTGTAGGAATGTAACCCAGTTATAGAAATGCTAATTTGTCAAGAGCTACCTTACCAAGATCAATGGTAAGCATACTTGTCTGGGGATTCTAGATTATTTCCAGACATTAATCAGAGGTTCCAGCTGGATGTCCATTCATAGGAAGAGAACACTTTAAAAATTGGACCAATATGGTGACCTCCTCAGTAATTTTACGATGCCTCTATGCGCGTGCTTTTCCATTCTCTTATCAAATTGCACTGTCATAATACCTTCATTAGGCAGACTTCATGCTTAGAGTTTCACATTAAACAGAGTTCTGGTGTCATATATTTTAAACTATTTGTTGTTAACTGTGAACAAATATTGAAATAAAAGTTTAAATATAGAAACATATAAATAACTTAAAAAGTCATCGTGACTATAGATTATGAGTGTTATCAGTAATATTGGGAAATTATAAGGGAATATAGAACATTTAGATGTTACATAATGGCAATGAGACCAAATTTTATTTTATTATGATTATCATTTATGCATTTTCTCAATTAATATTTACTTTTTCTGACAATTTTTTTTTTTTGCATAGAATTGCTACAACTAGTATCAGCACATAAGAGAATAGAAATAAGCAGCTCCGTCCATGTGCCTTTTGGAATTCTTCATATACTGGGAGGACCATAAATTGTGTCTTAATAAATTTAAAACAATTAAATTAATATAAACCATGTTAATTTAATTCCACAATGTGATGGAATTAGAAATCAATAAAGAATATCTCTTGAAAATCCTCCAAAGAATTAGAAATTGAAATTAGCATTTCTAACATATTCATTCGTCAAAGAAAATTATACAGCATTTTGAAATGGAAAAGATTAAAACATAACATGTCAAAATGGGTGGGATGCACCTAAAGCTGTATTTAGGGGGAAATTTATAGCACTAAAATGCCTATATTAGAAAAGAAGAAAGATCTCAAACCAATGACTTTATTTTCCACCTTAAGACATTTTAAATGAGCAAACTAAACCCAGAGAAAGAGAAAGAAAGGCAATCATACAGATAAGAGCAAAATCAATAAAATAGAAAATAAATATATTTATAAAGAAAAATAAATGAAATTGAAAACTGGTCAGTTGAGAAGAAGAATAACATTGACAAAATTATAGCCAGATTAAGGGGGGGGTGGAAGATGCAAATACCATTATCTGGAAATGTGAGAAAGGGGTATCATTAGAGATTCTATGGATATTAAAATGTTAATAAGTGGAATTTATGAAAAACGTATGCCAATAAATTTGAAAAACCCGAGTTCATGTACCCAATGCACAGTGAGGACAAACAAATCAAAATATCAGAGCTTGGAGCCAAGAAAATTTTAATGCAAGGGCCATGCAAGGAGAAAGAAGTGACTCATGCTCAAAAGACCCCAATTCTCGGGTTTTAGGGAGGGATTTTAAAAAGCAAGGTGAGGGAGAGGAGTCACAGTGTGTGTGATCAGCTTGTGTACAATCCTCCGATTGGTTGATGAAGAGGTAACAGTGTGTTGTCACAAGGGTTAACATTATCAATCCTCAGACTTTACTGTCTGGGGGCTACGTGCTCATGGTCATCAAGTTGTTAATTTCTTCCACTTGTGGAGGTCTTAACGTCAGTAAACAACTCAGTAAATGTGCATCACATACTGTTTAGGTACTTCAGAGAGGAACTAAAGATTCTGAGACTGCCATATGGCTGATTTACTGTTTAAATTGTTACCAGTTCTCCTAGCCCAACTGCTACTTTTGTCACTACATGTTCACATCCTTTCAATCATTAATTCTTGAGCCAGACCTTTGTGACTCATGGGAGGCCTTGGGAGACTACAGCTTTTCTACAAACAACAAGCAGTCAGAGGACATGGGGGGAGGGCCCTCTCCTGGGAAGGGACCATAGAATCCTGCTTAGTTAAAAAATGAAATGGAAAAATTTATTGAAGGATACAAACTACCAAAATTCAATCATGAAGAAATAGATAATCTGAATAACCTTCCTTCAGTGAAATAATAACTTGTAATTAAAATATTTTCCACAAAGAAAACTCCAGGTCATATAGCTTCACATGAAATAAAAAATAATTCTACACAATTGTCTATAAAATTTAAAAGAAGGGAACATTTTCTACTCATTCTATATGAACAACTTTAACTTGATTTAAAAAAACATGCAATTTAAAAAATACACAAAAATATTCCTCATGAGCATAAATGCAAAAAGTCTAATCAAAACTGTAGTAAATGAAATCCAACAATATATAGAAATATTGCATGACCAAGTAGGGTATATCCAAGGACTGCAAGGATGTTTTAACCTTTAAAAATCAATCAATGTAGGAAAAGCACTTCTGGAAAGTCAGAGCAAAAAAACCTTCAAAAAATCTGCTCCTGGGCTTCCCTGGTGGTGCAGTGGTTGAGAGTCCACCTGCCGATGCAGGGGGCATGGGTTCATGCCCCAGTCCGGGAAGATCCCACATGCCGCGGAGCGGCTGGGCCCGTGAGCCATGGCTGCTGAGTCTGCGCATCCGGAGCCTGTTGCTCCGCAACGGGAGAGGCCACAACAGTGAGAGACCCACATACCGCAAAAATACAAAAAAATATCTGCTCCTCTATAAAATTAACAAGAACCATGACCAAAAATGGTCAGAATTAATTTTGCAGAACTTTGGAAATTAACCAAACGCATATAGAATGTCAAAAAACATTTATTCAAGAAAACTGGCTGACTTTCACTAAGAACAGCAAGTTTTATAGCATTTTAATGTTCCAACTTCCAATACCTCTCTCCCTAGCACTGTGGCAGGCTTGAAAATAGTAGGCTAACAGCCATCAAGGGAGGAAGAACAGGTTTGGAGATCCCCAAAATGTCCTGTCCTCAGAGAATTGTTACCAGTTGACCTCTCTAAGGTCCCTGAAAAACTCCATTTACAGGACTTGTATTTCTTTGGACTAAGAGCTCACTCAGTGGGGTAAATCCAATTCCAGAACATTAGTTAAAAGGAATCCATGGAAATTTCTGAGTATGACATGTCCCTGAAGTGTTGATATGAACTGGGTCAAAGAGACTGGCCAAAAAACTAAAAAAGGAAATCTTGGGAATGAGATATTCAAAGTATGTTTTGAAAAGCTCAGAATATTCTTTTTTGATCTAGAAAGCTATATACATGTGCAAAGCTGCATGCCAGGAAACACCTGAGAAGGACCTAATCAATTGCCTCTGGCTTTCTTTGAGGCTCTGTGCAATCAAAAGGTGAAGGCTAAAGAAGAGGTGTAAACTATCTGAACACTAAATGTAAGTCCTAACACACACACACACACACACACACACACACACACACAGCCTCTTAGCAAAGGGCAAGAGACATATTGATTAGAGGCATTGTAGGTAATATTGGTCTAATTATTAGCTGACCACTAAGATAACCAAGCAGAAGCTTCAGTGTCCACATATTGCTGGGAATACAGACTTTACAGAATTAGTCCAGGAAAATCATTTTTAAGACAAACAGCAATAACAACAAACAACTACAACAATAAACTTTTGGAACTGAGGATATCTGGTTTCCAGAATTGCCACATTTTATATAAAATGTCCAGTTTTTAATGACAAAAAAAATTACAAGGCATGCAAAGAAACAAGAAAGCATGGCACATACACAGGAAAGAAGTCAATAGAAAGTATCCTTGAGGAAGGCCAAATGTTGGACTTAATGGACACAGACATTAAATTAGCTATTAAAAATCTATTCAAAGAACTAAAGTAAAGCATGTCTAAAGAATTAAAGGGAAGTATAAGAATTATATCTTACCAAATACAGAAAACTAATAAAGAGATAGAAATTATAAGAAAGGACCACCTGAAAATTCTGGACTTAAAAATAAAATAACTAAAATTGAAATTACACAAGAAGGGTTTCAACAGCAGATCTGAGTGAATAGAAGAAAGAGTGAATGAACCTGAAGATAGCTTAGTTGAGATTATCCAGTATGAGGAACACAAGGAAAAATAAAAAAGTGACTAAGCTACAGAAAACTGTGAGACATCATCAAACATACCAATGTACTTATAAATTGAAGCCCTAGAAGGAGAAGATAGAGAAATATTTGAAAACATAATAGCTAAAAACTTTCCAAACTTGATGAAAACATTAATCTACACATCCAAGAAGATCAACAAATTCCAAGTAAGATAAACTCAAAGAGATCCAGACCCAGATGCATCATAGTCATACTGTTGAAAGATAAACACAGAGGAAAATGGCTCAACATGTACTCGTGATCCTCAGTAAGCTTAAAAACTAACTTCTAATAAGCCATGTGGACCAGAAGGCAATGTGATGACATACTCAAAGTGATGGAAGAAAAAATTCTCAACCAAGAATTCTATAGCCACAAAATCCATCATTTAAAAGGGGAGAAATTAAGCCACTCCCAGATTAAAAAAAGAGAGACAGAATTTCTTGCTATGAGATCTGTTCTACAAGAAATGTTAAAGGAATTTCTTCCATCTGAAATAGAAAGACACAGGAGAGTAACCCAAATCCACATGAAGAAATAAAGAGCACTTTAACTAGTTACCTTAGCTGAAACTACATATGTAAGTATAAAAATAAATATGTTTTGTTTGTAATATTTTTCTTCTCCTATTTGATTAAAAATATAATTTCAATTATAAATTTGTGCTGATGGTCTTGTAATTTATATATTTGTAACTTATATGACAATAATAACACAAAATAAGGGGAGGAAATGAAGCTATATTGATGTTAAAAATATCTATTTAACCAAAAAAAAAAAAAAAAAAGAATAAAGGACAAATTCAGGGGGAAAAACACATAAGACATATAGAAAATTAATAGCAAATTAGCTGTCATAAATCCTACCTTATAAGTAATTATATTAAATGTAAAATGAATAAACATTCCAATCAAAAGGCAGAGATTTCTAAATTGGGGGGAAAACCATGATTAACTATATTCTGTGTACAAGAGATATACTTTAGAGTCAAAGCACAAATAGATTGAAAGTAAAAGGATTAAAAAAAAGATATATCATGTAAACTGTACCTAAAATAAAGCTGGAGCAGCTCGGACAAAATATTCTTTAACAAAAGTTATTGTTAAAAACAAAGAGCATTTTAAAATGATCAATCTATAAGACATACAATTATTAACATATATACTGAACAACAAAGCACAAAATCACAAAGCAAAAACTGCTAGAATTAAAAGGAAAAAATAGATGATTCAACTCTTAAAGTTAAAGACCTCAAAACCCAATTTTCAATAATAAACAGAACAGAGTAATGCCAGCAAGATGGCAGAATAGGAAGTCCCCTGCTTGTATCCTCACTCAGGAACAGTAACTTGGCAGCCATTTACAGACAAAAGTGACTTTGTGGGAGCTTTGGGACTGAGGTTGGAAATTGTGAAACACCAATAGGGTTCAAGATCAAGGAGGATCACGTTGAGAAAACAAGCCAATGCCCAGGAGGCTGACTTGCCAACTATAGACCCAACTGCAGAACCCAAAACATCTCCATGCCTCAATGGGCTCAGCTACAGCCCCATATGGTTTTGGTCCTGCCACCATAACCATATATCATGGTACCCAGGAAACATCACACATGACTTTGCCTCAGGCAATAAGCCCACAGACCTTGGTCCTGCCTGTGGACCCTGAAATGACTCATGACCCAGCTCTAGCCCTGTCAGCCATTGTCTTCAAGCAGTACTGCCAGCCTAGGGATCTGGCAGGGGACACACCAATTATTGTCCCCAAACATACTGAAATAGTTCTATAATTCAGCTCCAGCCCCTTCTAGCTGAAGTCTGTGAGAAGTCCTGCCATTCCAGGGAATAAGTTGGAAACATACCCATCTGTACTTTGGGAGATCGGGAAACAGCCCTGTAACTCAACTCCAGCTCCCCCGCACCCAGCCAGCCACTTCCCATGAGCAGTCCTACCTGCCCAGGGACCCACTGGAAAATTCACCTGTCATGTCTCTGGAGGGAGGCCAGTGAACTTTAGTCAGACAGTAGACCCTGAAGCAGTCTTGTGGCTCAGATCCAGATCCTTCTAACCACATTCTCTAAGCAGTCCAGCTAGCCCAGTGACCTACCAGAGGACATGCCAGTTAGTGTCCCTTGGTGGCAGGCCAACCAACCTTAATCCACAACAGATCTTGAAACAACTTTGTGAATCAGCTCAAGCCCCTCCCTGCCATAATCCACAAGCAATCCTGTCCACCCAGAGATCCACCAGAAGACCCATCTATGCCCTCAAAAGTAAGTCCACCATGGTCTGAAATGGCCCTGTAACTTGAGTCCCATTCTTATCAGATATGGTCAGGGAGTAGTCCTACCTGCCCAGGGACCTGGTAAGAGACACCTCATCATGCCTCCAGAGTCAGGTATACAAACTCCAATTCCAGCTGTGGATCATGATGCAGTCCTTGGACTCAGTTCCAAACCCTCTCAGTCATGGTCCAATGCCAGTCCTGCCTACCCAGGGACTAACCCAGTTACATGGTTGAAGCTCTCCAAAGAATCTCTTGGGAACCATCCCTGTCCATACACTTGGTAACAGATTCACCATCTGTGGATCCAACTGTGGACCCTTTTCCCAGTTCTAGAACTTATGAAAAAGGTCCTGGAGACAGTCCCATCTTCCAGACACAAGACAGGAACTATGCCTGCCAGAGCACCTTGTAACAGGCCCACCAACTACAAACACCACTGCAGACCCAGCAATACATGACCTGGCTCTAACCCAATTTACCTACAATTCCCTGGGTAATCCCATAAGTACAAGGAATCTACAGAATTTATCTCCTTGCCAAAAACACTCTGGAAAAACTGAAAAAGTGTTTTCTCCTTCCAATGCACACCCCAATGCAGGATACACAAACCATGAAGACTCAAACAAAGGAAACCAATAAAGTTCCAGTAACAGATTCCAAAGAAGTGTATATTTATAAATTGCTTGACAAAGAATTCAAAATAATCATCAAAGCTCAGTGAGTTACATCACAGTAGAAAACAAAAAATCAAGAAAGTAATGCATGAACAAAATAATAAGTTTAATAAAGAAACAAAAATCACACATGCACATGGACACACACAATTTTGGAGTAAAGAATACAATGATAGAACTGAAAAATTCAACAGAGAGCTTCAACAGGAGCCTTGATTATGTAAAACCAGAATAAAACAAATCAGCAAACTCAAAGGGAGATCATTTGGAATTAGACAATGACAAGAACAATAACAAAAAGAACAAAAAAAGAATGAAGAAAGACTACGTGAATTATGGGATGTCAATAAACAAACAAATATTTACCTTGTCAGAGTCCCTGAAGAGGAAGAAAGAGAGAAAGAAGCAGAAAGATTTCTTAAAGAAATAATACCTGAATACTTCCAAAATCTGGAATAGATATGGACATGAAGGTATGTGAAATTCAAAGGAACCCAAGCAAAATAAAGATGAGCCTGAGATATATTAAAATCAAATAGTTAAAAGTCAAAAACAGGGACTTCCCTGGTGGTGCAGTGGTTAAGAATCTGCCTTCCAATGCAGGGGACATGGGTTCAATCCCTAGTCTGGGAAGATCCCACATGCTACAGAGCAACAAAGCCCATGCACCACAACTACTGAGCCTGTGTTCTAGAGCCCATGAGTCACAACTACTGAGCCCAAGTGCCACAACTACTGAAGCCTGCGTAACTAGAGCCCGTGCTCTGCAATAAGAGAAGCCATCACAATGAGAAGCATGTGCACCACAACAAAGAGTAGCCCCCACTCGCTGCAATGAGAGAAAGCCCACATACAGTAATGAAGACCCAATGCCTCCAAAAATAAAATAAATAAAATTTTTTAAGTCAAAGACAAAGGGAAAATTTTGAAAGCAACAAGACTAAAGTGACTTATTACATATAAAGGAACCCCTATAAGGTGATCAGCTAATTTCTCAGCAGAAAACCCAGGAGAGAGTGAGGTGATATATTCAAAGTGTTTAAAGAAAAAAACTGGCAAACAAAAATAGTACACTCAGCAAAACTTTTCTTCAGAAATGAAAAAGAGGTAAAGACAATCCCTAACCAAAAAAAAAGCTGAGTTTATCACCTCTAGACGTGGCTTAGAAGAAAAGCTAGAAGAGAGTTCTTCAGACTGAAAGGAACAGACACTAAGAAACAACATAAAAACATATGAAAGTATAAAACTGACTGGTAAATGTAAATATACAGTCAAATTCAGAATACTCCAATACTGTAATGTTGGTGCATAAACAAATTTTAACTCCAGTATAAAAGTTAAAAGACAATAGGATTAAAAATAACTATAGCTACAATAATTTGTTAATGGATGCACAAAGTAAAAAGATGCAAAGTGTGACTTCAACAACATAAAATGAGGGGGAGGGGACTAAAAGCATAGAGTATTTTGCACACATAATTTATATGCAATTGAAGGTCAGATGTTATCAGCTTAAAATAGATTGTTACAATTATGAGATGTTTTATGTAAGCCTCATGGTAACTACAAGGAAAAATTTCTAATAGTTACACAAAAATAAAGAGGAAGAAATAAAAGCACACCATTACAAAAACAAAACAAAACCAAAATAAAACAAACAAAAAAACAACAAATCACGAAGGAAGACAGAATGAGAAGGAGAAAGGAGCAAGGGAACTACAAAACAGAAAACAACAAAATGGCAAGAGTAAGTTCTCACCTATCAATAATTACTTTAAATGCAAATAGTCTGAATTTTCCAATCAAAAGACAGTGGTTAAATTAATTTTTTTAATCCAACAGTATGTTGTCTGTAAAAAAACACACCTTAGCTTTAAGGACACACATAGGCTAAAAGTGAAGGGATGGAAAAAGAAATTCCATACAAATTGTAACCAAAGGAGAGGAGGAGTGGCTATACTTATATCAGATAAAATAAACCTTCAGTCAATATTGGTCAGAGACAAAGGTCACTATATAATAATAAAGGGGCAATTCATCAGGAGAATATAATAATTGTAAATATATATGCAACCAGCTTTGGAACACCTATATAATTAAACAAATATTAACAGAAAAATAGACAGCAATACAGTAATAATAAGGGGACATTAATATCTCACCTTCAACAGTGAATATATCATGTGTACAGAAAATCAATAAGGAAACAGAACACTTGAACACATTATAAGCCAAACATACAGCATAATTTCATCCAACAGCAACAAAATTCTTCTCAAGTGCACATGGAACATTCTCCAGAATAGATCATAAGTTGTGCAATAAAGGAAGTCTTAACAAATTTAAGAATATTG
Source organism: Delphinus delphis (assembly GCF_949987515.2). Lineage (NCBI taxonomy): Eukaryota > Metazoa > Chordata > Mammalia > Artiodactyla > Delphinidae > Delphinus > Delphinus delphis. The sequence continues at coordinate 123,161,466 of NC_082684.1, read as the reverse complement.
AGATCATATCAAGCTTCTTTTCCAACAACAATGGCATGAAATTAGAAGTCAATAACTGGAGAAAAAATTTTAAATTTACAAATATGTAGAAATTAAATAACAAACTGCTGAACAGCCAAATGGTTAAAGAAAAAATCAAAAGGGAAATTTAAAACATATTGAGACAAAAAAAAAAAAAGGAAACTCAACAAATTAAACTTTATGGGATGAAGCAAAACCAGTTCTAAGAGGGAAGTTTATAGCAAAAAAACACTTACATTAATTAAAAATCTAAATAAAGAACCTAATTTTCTCCTCAAATAAATAGAAAATGAAGAACATCTAAGCCCAAAGTCAACAGAAGAAAGGAAATAATAAGGATTAGAGCATAAATAAATAAATTTTTTTTTGAAAAAAGAGGACTCAAATAATAAAATTTTTTTGAAAATTTTTTTTTGAAAAAAGAGGACTCAAATAATAAAATTTTTTGAAAATTTTTTTTTGAAAAAAGAGGACTCAAATAATAAAATCATAAATGAGAAAGGAGATATTACAACTGATACCACAGAAATATAAAGTAATATGAGACCAATATGAACAATTATATGTCACATTTTGAATAACCTGGAAGAAATGAATAAATTCCTAGGAACATACAATCTATCAAGACAGAATCATGAAAAAATAGAAAATTTTAACAGAACAATAATGAGTAAGTTTATTGAATCAGTAATCAAAAATCTTCCAAAACAGAAAAGCCCAGAACCAGGTGATTTCACGAGTGAATCTCATCAAACATTTAGAGAAGAATTAATTCCAATTCTTCTCAAACTCTACTAAAAAATAAAGAGGAGGGAAGATTTCCACACTAACCTTATGAAGTCAGCATTACCCTCATGAGAAAGCCAGATAAGGACACTACAAGAAAAAAAATATATTGACCAGTATCCCTGATGAATATAGGTACAAAAAGCCTCAAAAAAAGCTAGCAAATTAAATTCAACAGCACATTAAAATTATTATACACCATGATCAAGTGAGATTTATACCTGGGATGGAAGGATGGCTCAACATACACAAACCAATAAATGTAGTATATCACATCAACAAAATGAAACATAAAAATTATATGATCATCTCAATAGATGCATAAAAAGCATTTGACAAAATTCAACATCTATTCATGATAGTAACTGTAAAGAAATTAGAAAACAGATACCTCAACATAATATTGAGCCATATGTGACAATATTACAGCTAACATCATACTTGATGGTAAAAAGCTGAAAGTTTTCCCTCTTAGATTAGGAACAAGACAAGGATGCCAACTCTCACCACTTCTAGTCAACATAGTACTGGAAGTTCTAGCCAGAGTGAATAGGCAAGAAAAGGGAATAAAATTTATCCAAATTAGAAAAAGAGAAATTAAATTGTCTCTCTTTGCAGATGACATGATCTTATATAGAAAATCTTAAAGACTCCACCCAGAAATTGTTAGAACTAATAAACAAGTTCAATAAAGTTGAAGAATACAATATTAATGTACAAAAATCAGTTGTATTTCTACACACTAACAATGAATTATTTGAAAAATAAATTAAGAAAGTAGTGTTTACAACAGCATCAACAACAATAAAATATTCAGAAAAAATTTATCCAAGAAGGTGAAAGATCTGTACAATAAAAACTAAAATATTGGTGAAAGAAATTGAATAAGATGCAAATAAATGGAAAGATATCCATGTTCACAGATTGGAATAATTAATATTGTTATAATGTCTATTACTATTCAAGGCAATCTATAGATTCAATGCAATTATTATCAAAATTTCAATGGCATTTTCCACAGAAATAGAAAAAACAATCATAAAATTTGCATAGAACCACAAAAGACCACAAATAACAAAAGTGAACTTAAGAAAGAGCAACAAAGCTGAAGACATCACACTTCCTGATGTCACATTATATTACAAAGCTGTAGTAATCAAAATAGTATGGCACTAGCATAAAAACAGACACATAGACTAGTGGATCAGAATCGATAGTGCAGAAACAAACTCACACATATATGATCAACCAACCTATGACTGGGGCACCAAGAATAGACAATGAAGAACGGACTGTCTCTTTAATAAATGGTGTTGCAAAAATTAGATATCTACATGCAAAACAATAAAATTTCTTATAACATATTTTTTAAAACCTCAAAATGAACTAAAAATTGAAACATAAGGCTTGAAACCATTGGTATTGGTGGGAATGTGAATCGGTACAGCCATTATGAAAATAGTGTGGAGGTTCCTTAAAAATTAAAAATAGGACTATCATAAAATTCAGCAATCCCACTACTGGGTATATATCCAAAAGAACTGAAATCAGGGTCTCAGAGAGATATCTGCACTCTCATGTTCATTGTAGCATATTAACAATAGCCAAGATAGGGAAACAACCAACTAAAGTTGGTTCATCAGATAAACTGTTCATGAATAAAGAAAAAATATATATATATATATATGTATACACATACATACATATATAAGAATAGTATTCAGCCATAAAAGGAAAGAGCACCCTGTCATTTGTGACAACATGAATAAACCTGGAGGACATTATGCTACATGAAATAGGCCAGAAAGTGAAAAACAAATACTGTATAATCTTACTTATATGTGGAACCTAAAACATCAAACTCATAGAACCAGAGAATGGCATTGGTGGTTACCAGTGCTAGTGGGTAGAAAGTGGGCAGATGTTGTTCAAAGGGTACTAGCTTTACTTATAAGATGACTAAGTTCTGTGAATCTAAGTCAGAACATGGTGACTTAGTTTTTACTGTATTTCATACTTGAAACTTGCTAAGAGAGTTGATCTTAAGTGTACTTACCACACACACAAAAAGTAACAATATGTAGTGATGGATGCATTAGTTAACTTAATTGTGGTAATCATTTCACAGTGTATACTTATATCAAACCATCCTGTTGTAAACCTTAAATATACAACAATTTTATTTGTCAATTATGCTTCCACAAATCCTGAAAAAAAATGATAGATCAACTAGACAAATGAAGAAAAAAAATAGAAAACATAACAACATCTACCAGACATCTGTAGAATACACCACCCCAAAATAGTACAATACACATTCTTCTCAAGTGCACATGGAACATTCTCCAGAATAAGCATATGTTAGGCCATATAACCCATCTCAATAATTTTTTAAAAAATTGAAATCATACAACTCATATTCTATGCCCACAGATATATTATATTATAAACCAATAACAGAAGAAAACTTGGGAAAAATCACGATGTGAAAATTAAACAATACACTCTTAAAAACCCAATGAGGTAAAGAACAAATCACAGGAGAAATTAGAAATATCTTGAGATGAATAAAATTGAAGAAACAACATACCAAAATTTTGTGGATGTACTAAAGCAGTACTTAAAGGGAAATTTATAACAATAAATGCTTATATTTAAAAAGAGGAAATAAATCAATAAGCTAACTTTCCACCATAAGAAACAATAAAAGAGAAAATTTAGCCCAAAATAAGTAGAAGGAAGAAATAATAAAAATTAGCATGTTAGTAAAGAAATAGTGAAAAGAAAACAATAGAGGAAATTAATGAAACTAAAGTTGGTTCTTTGTAAATATCAATCAAATTATCATACCATTAGCTAGACTGAACAAGAAAGAAAGAGGGAAGATTCAAGTTACTGAAATCAGAAATAAAAGTAAGGACATAACTACTCACCTTACAGAAATAAAAATTATATAAGGGGGAGGGAGTCAAGATGGCAGAGGAGTAGGAGCATATGGAGTTCATCTCTCGCTACAAATGCATCAAGAATACGTCTACAAATGGAACAGTTCTCAAAGAGTGCCTGCTGAACACTAGCATAGGACCTCAGGACCTCATAACACCTAAAAGGACAAGAAAGATCCCCATGTAACCATGTATGATGAAAGAAAGAAGAAGGGAAAAGGAAGAGGAGAGGAAGCAGGACGAGACTTGCACCCTTGGGATGGGGGACCCTGAAGGAGATGAAAGGTTCCTGTATCTGGGGAAGACCCTCACTAGTGGGGAGATTATCTGGGACAGAAGGGGAGCATTGGGGTCTCAGAGGAGAGGGCAGAAACTGGTCTGTGACAGGCAGGACAGAGTGAGACTTACACAGATGGTCCATGGTACGGCCTTGCATGCCCCAGCCTGAGACGTGTGTCTGCTGATGCACACGGGGGCTGGGTGTTGGAACATGGGGTTTGGAGAGCAGACCCAGGAAGAAGATTGCTGTTGGCTGTGAGGAGACAGCCTAAGGGGATGTGAGTGAGGAATTCCACAACTGGGAAGGCTCATGGAGGAAGACCAGACTGCATAGAAGTGAAGGGCCATTGTTGAGTGATGTGCAAAGGTCAGGGCTGCCATTGCAGCCTCTCTCCTCAAGCACCAGCCCTGCCTCCCCAGTCACTAGGGAGGGCTGCTGCCAGAGTGGGCTCATTTGCCCCTGACTGTTGCCTCCTTTGTCCCCACTCTGCCTGGGTGGCCTGCTCTCCCCAGCCGCCACCTCATCCCCCTCCAACCTGATGGGCCTGCAGTCCTGATCACAACCCCAGCACTCTCCCACCTAGGTGAGCTCGTGTTCCCCAATTGTCACTCTGGCCCCCTCCTGCAAGAGAGGGCTTCTGTACCCTGATCGCCACTCCAGCCATGGGTGGGTGTATGTGCTCTGGCAGTCTCAAGAACAGATGCAGGTGGATGGCCCACACACAGAGGTGGGGCTGAAACCACAGTTGAGCCCCAGGGGCTGTGTGACTAAGGAAGAAGAGCTGAAATCTCTCCTCATGGCTGCATGAACTGTGGATTTACACTTCCACTGGTGGCTTTGTAAATTCAGTGCCTGTGGAACATTCAAATGGACAAGTGCTCCTACAGCTGAGACGGGTCTGGCTTTAGCAGCTGTGGGCTTTGTGGGCACATACCTGTGGGTGTTGGGCCAGGCCAGAGTCTGAGCTGCCTCTCTCCCAGTGAGAGTACTCCAATCCCACCTTCCTCACACCACAGATCAGAAACATAGCTAAGAAACACATTTGGGGGCTTCTACTTCAACAACTAGGGAGCAGACCCTGCCCATGATAGGGCAGCGAGGGACAACCACAGAGCAAAGGGGAGGCCCTACTCTATATCCAGGGCAGGCTGTGGTCACCAGAACACCAGTCAAACCCACTATCAAGGGGATAATGGCCAGCATACACTGAGGAAAGAGGTGACAGTGATCCACATTAAAAACAGTCCACATACTAAAAACAACAAAACAACAACAAATTATATGTATATATATATATCCCACTCAGGCTAAACAGTGATGTTCCCACATAAAAATAGCTCTCCAAGACAGCCTGAGGGTCTAGCTTCAAGAGAAAGAGCTCCCAGCACATATAACTTGAAGGCCAGTGGGGCTTTAGTGCAGGAGCCCCACAGGGCTGGGGAAAATGGAGACTCCACCCTTGGAAGGTGCACACAAGGTCTCACATGCACTGGGACCCAGCACAAAGCAGTACATCCATAGAAACCTGGGCTATACCTAACTAGGTGTGTTAGAGGGTCTCCTGGGGAGGTGGGGGTTGACTGTAGCTCACCGTGAGGACAAGGACACTGGTAGCAGAGGTCCCAGGGAATATTAATCAGAGTGAGCTCTCCTGGAGGTCCCTATTTAAGCACCAAGAGCCGGTTCCACCCCACAGCCTGCAGGCTCCATTGCTGGAACATCTCAGGCCAACAACCAACAAGATAGGAACACAGACCCACCTATCAGTAGACAGGCTGCCTAAAATGGTACTAAGTACACAGCCAGCCCAAAACATATCCCTTGACACAGACCTGCCCACAAGAGGGTGGCAGGAAGACCCATTGGAAGGCAGGCAGGAAGCCTGCACAAGCCCCTGGACCAACCTAACCACAAGAGGACAGACAACAGAAGCAAGGGAAACTATGATCCTGCAGCCTGTGGAAAGGAGACCACAAACACAGTAAGTTAGACAAAATGAGATGAGAGAGAAATATTGCAGATGAAGGAGCAAGGTAAAAACCTACAAGAACAACTAAATGAAGAAGAGATAGGCAATCTAGCATAGTAATGATAGGAAAAATAATCCAAAATCCTGGAAAAAGAATAGAGGCACAGACCAAGAAGATACAAGAAATGTTTAATAAAGAAATAGAAGATTTAAAGAACAAACAGAGATGAACAACACAACTGCAATGAAAAATACACTATAAGGAATCAATAGCAGAATAACAGAGGCAGAAGACAGAATAAGTGACCTGACAGAGAGTGGTGAAATCACTGCCACATAACTGAATAAAGAAAAAAGAATGAAAAGATGTGAACAGTCTCAGAGACCTCTGGGACACCATTAAACACGCCAACATTCACAGTACAGGGGTCCCCAAAGAATAGGAAACAAAAGGGCCTGAGAAAATATTTGAAGAGATTATAGTCAAAAACTTCCCTAATATGAGAATGGAAATAGTCACCCAAGTCCAGGAAGTGCAGAAAGATCCATACAGGATAAACCCAAGGAGGAATATGCAGAAACACATATTAATCAAACTAACAAAAATTAAATACAAAGAAAAAACATTAAAATCAAGAGGGAAAAGCAACAAATAACATACAAGGGAATCCCCATAAGGTTATCAGCTGATATTTTAGAAGAAACTCTGCAGGTCAGAAGGGAGTGGCACAATATATTTAGAGTAATAAAAGGAAAAAACCTACAACCAAGAATACGCTATCCAGTGAGGCTTTCATTTAGATTTGACAGAGAAATCAAAAGCTTTACAGAAAAGCAAAAAATAAGAGATTTCAACACCAAACCAGATTTGAATCAAATGCTAAACTTCTCTATGGGGTGGGGGGGAAGAGGCCACAACTAGAAACGAGAAAATTACCAATGCAAAAGCTCACTGGTAAAGGCAAACATACAGTACAAGTAGGAAATCATCACACACAAATATGATATTAAAACCAGCAATTGTGAGAAGAGGAGAGTACAAGTGTAGGAAATGGGAACCGCACATGAAATTAAGAGAACAGCACCTTAAAACAACTTTGCATATATAGACTCCTATGTTAAAACCTCATGGTAACTGCAAACCAAAAAACTACAATAGATACACACACACAAAAGAAAAAGCAACCCAAACACAACACTAAAAATGGTCACCACACCACAAGAGAAGAGAACAAAAGAGAAAGGGAAGAAAAAAGGCCGACAAAAACAACCCCAAAACAATTGAATGACAATAGGAACATACATATTGATAATTAACTTAAATGTAAATGGACAAAATGTTCCAATCAAAAGACAGAGAGTGGCTGAATGGATACAAAAACAAGACCCGTATATATGCTGTCTACAAGAGACCCACTTCAGACCTAGGGACACATACAGACTAAGTGAGGGGATGGAAAAACATATCTGTGCAAATGGAAATCAAAAGAAAGATGGAGAAGCAATATTCGTATCAGACAAAATAGACTTTAAAATAAAGACTGTTACAAGAGACAAGGAAGGACACTACATAATGATCAAGGGATCCATCCAAGAATATACAACAATTGTAAATATATATTCACCCAACATAGGAGCACCTCAATATATAACAGAAATGCTAACAACCATAAAAGGAGAAATTAACAGTAACACAGTAATAGTGAGGGATTTTAATACCCCATTTACACCAATGGGCAGATCATCCAGACAGAAAATAAATAAGGAAACACAAGCCTTAAATGACACATTAGACCAGATAGACTTAACTGATATTTCTAGGACATTCCATCCAAAAGCAGAAGAATACACTTTCTTCTCAAGTGCACATGGACCATACTCCAGGGTAGATCATATCTTGGGCCAAAAATTGAGCCTCGGTAAATTTAAGAAAATTGAAATCATATCAAGCATCTTTTCTAACCACAATGCTATGAGACTAGAAATTAATTACAGGAAAAAAATGTGAAAAACACAAACACATGGAGGCTAAACAATATGTTACTAAACCACCAGCAGATCACTGAAGAAATCAAAGAGGAAATAAAAAATTATCTAGAGACAATGAAAACACAATGATCCAAAATCTATGGGACACAGCAAAATCTGTTCTAAGAAAGAAATTTATAGCAATACAATCTTACCTCTGGAAACAAGAAAAATCACAAATAAACAACTTAACCTTACACCTAAACCAACTAGAGAAAAAACAACAAACAAAACCCAAAGTTAGTAGAAGGAAAGAAATCATAAAGATCAGAACAGAAATAAATGATATAGAGACAAAGAAAACAATAGCAAAGATCAATGAAACTAAAAGCTGGTTCTTTGAGAATATAAACAAAATTGATAAACCTTAGCCAGACTCATTAAGAAAAAGGGGGAGGGCTTCCCTGGTGGCACAGTGGTTAAGAATCTGCCTGCCAATGCAGGGGACACGTGTTTGAGCCTTGGTCTGGGAAGATCCCACATGCCACAGAGCAACTAGGCCCATGCTCCACAACTACTGAGCCTGTGCTCTAGAGTCTGCAAGCCACAACTACTGAGTCCGTGTGCCTAGAGCCTGTGCTCACAACAAGAGAAGCCACCGCAATGAGAAGCTCGCACACCACAATGAAGAGTAGCCCCCACTCACTACAGATAAAAGAAAACCCATGCACAGCAATGAAGACCCAACGCAGCCAAAAATAAATAAATAATTTTTTTAAGAAAAGAAAAAGCAGGAAAGGATTCAAATCAATAAAATTAGGAAGGAGAAAAGAAAAGTTACAACTGACACCACAGAAATACAGAGGATCATAAGAGACTACTACAAGCAAATATACACCAATAAAATGGAGAACCTGGAAGAAATAGACAAATTCTTCGAAAGGTACAACCTTCCAAGACTGAATCAGGAAGAAATAGAAAATATAAACAGACCAATCACAAGTACTGAAATTGAAACTGTGATTTTAAAACTCCCAACAAACAAAAGTCCAGGAACACATAGCTTCACAGGCAAATTCTATCAAACTTTTAGAGAAGAGTTAACACCTATCCTTTTGAAACTCTTCCAAAAAATTGCAGAGGAAGGAACACTCCCAAGCCCATTCTATGAGGCCACCATCATCCCGATATGAAAACCAGACAAAAGTGCCACAGAAAAGAAAATTACAGACCAATATCACTGAGGAACATAGATGCAAAAATCCTCAACAAAATACTAGCAAATCGAATTCAACAACACATTAAAAGGATCATACACCATGATCAAGTGGGATGTATCCCAAGGATGCAAGGATTCTTCAGTATACACAAATCAATCACTGCGATGCACCACATTAACAAATTGAAGAATAAAAACTATATGATCATCTCAATAAATGCAGAAAATAATTTGACAAATTTCAACATCCATTTATGATAATAACTCTCCAGAAAGTGGGCATAGAGGGAACCTACCTCAACATAATAAAGGCCATATATTACAAACCCATAGCAAACATCATTCTCAATGGTAAAAAACTGAAAGCATTTCCTGTAAGATCAGGAACAAGACAAGGATGTCCACTCTCACCAATTTTACTCAACATAATTTTGGAAGTCCTAGCCATGGCAATCAGAGATGAAAACGAAATAAAAGGAATCCAAATTGGAAAAGAACAAGTAAAACTTCATATGACATACTATACATAGAAAATCCTAAAGATGCTACCAGAAGACTACTAGAGCTCATCAATGAATTTGGTAAAGTTGCAGGATACAAAATTAATACACAGAAATCTCTTGCATTCCTGTACACTAACAATGTAAGATCAGAAAGATAAATGAAGGAAACAGTTCTATTTACCACCGCATCAAAAAGAATAAAATACCTAGGAATAAACCTACCTAAGGAGGCAAAAGACCTGTACTCAGAAAACTATAAGATACTGATGAAAGAAATCAAAGATGACACAAGCAGATAGAGAGATACACCATGTTCTTGGATTGGAAGAAACAGTATTTTCAAAATGACTATACTACCCAAGGTAATTTATAGATTCAATGCAATCCCTATCAAATTACCAATAGCATTTTTCACAGAATTAGAACCAAAAAATTTACAATTTGTAGGAAACACAAAGGACCCCAAATAGCCAAAGCAATCTTGAGAAAGAAAAACAGAGCTGGAAGAATATGGCTCCCTGACTTCAGACTATACTGCAAATATAAAGTAATCGAAACAGTATGGTACTGACACAAAAACAGAAATATAGATCAATGGAACAGGATGGAAAGCCCAGATACAAACCTATACACCTATGGTCAATTAATCTATGACAAAGGAGGCAAGAATATACAATGGAGTAAAGACAGTCTCTTCAATAAATTCTGTTGGAAAAACTGGACAGCTACATGTAAAAGAATGAAATTAGAACACTGCCTAACACCATACACAAAAGTAAACTCAAAATGGATTAAAGACCTAACTGTAAACCTGGATACTATAAAAGTATTAGAGGAAAACATAGGCAGAACATGCTCTGACATAAATTGCAGCAATTGATCCACTTCCTAGAGTAATGAAAATAAAAACAAAAATAAACAAGTGGGACCTAATTAAACTTGAAGGCTTTTGCACATCAAAGGAAACCATAAACAAAATGAAAAGACAACCCTCAGAATGGGAGAAAATATTTGTAAACAAAGCAACCGACAAGGGATTAATCTCCAAAATATACAACAGCTTATCAGCTTGATATCAAAAAAATAAACAACTCAATCAAATATGGGCAGAAGATCTAAATAGACATTTTTCCAAAGAAGACATACAGATGGCCAAAAAGCACATGAAAGATGATGAACATCATTAATTATTAGAGAAATGCAAATCAAAACTACAATAAGGTATCACGTCACACCAGTCAGAATGACCATCATCAAAAAATTTACAAAAAATAAATGCCAAGGAGGATGTGGAGAAAAGAGAATCCTCCTACACTGTTGGTAGGAATGTAAATTGATACAGCCACTATGGAGAACAGTATGGAGGTTCCTTAAAAAACTAAAAATAGAGCTACCATATGATCCAGCAAGTCCACTCCTGGGCATATATCTGGAGAAAACCATAATTTGAAAGGATTATGCACCCCAATGATTATTGCAACACTATTTATAATAGCCAGAACATGAAGGCAACCTAAATGTCCATCAAGAGATGAATGGATAAAGAAGATGTGGAATATATATACAATGGAATATTACTCAGTCATAAAAAATAATGAAATAATGCCATTTGCAGCAACATGGATGGACCTAGAGATTGCCATACTGAGTAAAGTAAGTCAGATAGAATAAGATAAATGTCATATGGTATCTCTTATATGTGGAACTTGAAAAATAGTACAAATGAACTTATTTACAAAACAAATAAAGTCACAGATGTAGAAAACAAACTTATGGTTACCCGGAGGAAAGTTGGGGGGGTATAAATTGGGAAATTGGGATTAACACACACTACTATATATAAAAGACATAACTAATAAGAACCTACTGTATAGCACAGGGAACTCTACTCAATACTTTTTAATGACCTATATAGGAAAATAATCTAAAAAAGAGTGGATATATGTATACGTATAATTGATTCACTTTGCTGTACACCTGAAACTAAAGCAACATTGTAAATCAACTATACTCCAATAAACTTTTTTAAGTATATAAGGATATTGTGAGCAATGTTAAAACATTAGATAATTTATGAGAGGGACAAATTTCTTTTTTTTTTAACATCTTTATTGGGGTATAATTGCTTTACAATGGTGTGCTAGTTTCTGCTTTATAACAAAGTGAATCAGTTATACATATACATATGTTCCCATATCTCTTCCCTCTTGCGTCTCCCTCCCACCCACCCTCCCTATCCCACCCCTCCAGAAGGTCACAAAGCACCGAGCCGATATCCCTGTGCCATGCGGCTGCTTCCCACTAGCTCTCTACCTTACGTTTGTTAGTGTATATATGTCCATGCCTCTCTCTCGCCCTGTCACAGCTCACCCTTCCCACTCCCCATATCCTCAAGTCCGTTCTCCAGTAGGTCTGTGTCTTAATTCCTGTCTTACCCCTAGGTTCTTCATGACATTTTCTTTTTCTTAAATTCCATCTATATGTGTTAGCATACGGTATTTGTCTTTTTCTTTCTGACTTACTTCACTCTGTATGACAGACTCTAGGTCTATCCACCTCATTACAAATAGCTCAATTTCGTTTCTTTTTATGGCTGAGTAATATTCCATTGTATATATGTACCACATCTTCTTTATCCATTCATCCGATGATGGGCACTTAGGTTGTTTCCATCTCCGGGCTATTGTAAATAGAGCTGCAATGAACATTTTGGTACATGACTCTTTTTGAATTTTGGTTTTCTCGGGGTATATGCCCAGTAGTGGGATTGCTGGGTCATATGGTAGTTCTATTTGTAGTTTTTTAAGGAACCTACATACCGTTCTCCATAGTGGCTGAACCAATTCACATTCCTACCAACAGTGCAAGAGTGTTCCCTTTTCTCCACAAGAGAGGGACAAATTTCTTGAGAGGCACACACTAGCAAAACTCAAGCAATAGAAAAATCAGAATAGATAATTTACAATTCAAGAGATTGAATCCTAACAAACAGTTCAATAAATAACACTAATCCTTTACACACTCTTTTAAGTGAAAGAGGAGGAAGAAACAATTCACAGCTATGTGGTCCATTCAATGAGGCCCATAACACCCTGATACCAGAACCAGACAAAGACATCACAAGGAAAGAAAACTACAGACTATGGTTTCTGCTCTGACGTATAATGAGATTAGAAGTCATTACTACCACCTACATGGGAAATAGTATGAACAAACTAAAGTGAATAACTGTTTTAAACTAATCAGAGAATTGAGGTCAGAAGGCAAACCACCATGCAAAAGCTCAAGAGATAGGCAAATACAGAGAATCAGCTTGCTGGGAGTAGAAACTGCTGAAGACAGCAACTGATAGAAACATTTAAAGGATAATTGATGGGCTTCCCTGGTGGCGCAGTGGTTGGGAGTCCACCTGCCGATGCAGGGGACACGGGTTCGTGCCCCGGTCCAGGAAGATCCCACATGCTGCGGAGCGGCTGGGCCTGTGAGCCATGGCCGCTGGGCCTGCGCGTCCGGAGCCTGTGCTCCGCAACAAAAGAAGTCACAACAGTGAGAGGCCCGCGTACCGCAAAAAAAAAAAAAAAAAAGGATAATTGATGAATTGCTGGGGTATGGACTCGGTAGAGACTTAAAAACTACTGAAAGCCCAGTCTTAGAAGAGCTCCACATTTCTGTGAGCTTTTCCTAGAGAAGCCTAAAGAGATTCTCACATTTAAGATGCAGAAAAATGCCCTCATGCTTCAGTCATGTTTAAGGAAAAGCAAACATTTTAAAATGTGTCTACAGGGAAAGCAGCCATTTTGAAAAATTCTCAGAGCATTCTGTTCTCCAGGGAAGTGGTCTGCCCTCTGGGGAAACTACTTCACCTGAGCCTTGTCTGAACTAGGGGACTGGATGACATGAGCCCCCTCTGGCCTCCACTTATCACATAAGGGAAGAAAAATATAGTCTAAGTCACTCTTCTGAAAGTCATAGCCCAGAGGGATTTAATCATAAGGTTATAGAACACTCATCCCTAATACCATACTACGACATCAACAGGTCTTTAGTTTAATAGCAGTGGATTACTACTGAGAGAGATGGAAGACACAGACTCTACTCAAGAAGAAATTTCTAGAAAAACCCCAAAACAATGTGGGAACAAAAATACTAGAGGAGATTGAAGCTTCTTACACCTATAGCTACAGAAAACGTTAAACATAGCATAACCCCTAATCAGATAAATAGGAAACCTCACACAAGGGTCTATTATCTCAGATCCTATTATTCAATGTATCATGTTTTGTTTCAAAAAAAACTACAAGGCATGCTAAAGACAGGAAAAAACGCAGTCTGAAGAGACAAAGCAAGCATCAGAATGATACTCAGGTATGGCAGAAATTAGAAATTATCAGATCATGACTTTTAAATGGACTATGATTAATATAAAAAGTCTTCTAACATAAAAATTAGGCATACTATTGAATTATGTTTTTTAATCCTCTCTGCCAATCTCTTTCTCTTATACTGAGGTGAAATTTACATAACATAAAAATAACGTACAATTCGGTGACATTTAGCAATAGACAATGTCATGCAACATTAACTCTTCCGAGTTCCTAAAACTTTTCATCACTCCAAAAAGAAAACCGCATACCCATTAAAGAGTTTATTCCAATTGCTCCTTCCTCCAGCCTGTGACAACCACAAATCTGCTTTCTGTCTCTATGGATTCGCTTATTCTGAATATTTTACGTAAATGGAATCATAATAAGTGACCTTTGTGTCTAACTTTATTAACTTAGCATTATGTTTTTTATGTTCATTTATGTAGTAGCATCTATTAGTACTTTCTTTCTTTGTATGACTCAAAAATATGCCATTCAATGGCTACATGACATTTTGTTTATCCATTTACCATTTGATGGGCTTTGGGGCTGTGTCCACCTATTGGGTATTGTGAATACTGCTGTTAGAAAAATTGTGTGCAAGTTATGTTTGAATCTCTCTTTCTCTCTCTCTTGGTCTATATCTATTAGTGTAATTGCTGTGTTATATGGTAATTCTATGTTTAGCTTATTGAAGAATTGCAAAACTGTTTTCCACAGTGGCTGCATCATTTTACATTCCCACCAGTAATGGACAAGTGTTCCAATTTCTTCATATTTTCACCAGCACTTGTTACTTTCCAGTTTTATTTAAATTATAGCCATCTAGTTGGTGTGAAGTGGTATCTCATTGTGATTTTGACTTGCATTTTACTAATGACAAATGATGCTGAGCATCTTTTAATGTACTTGTTGGTCATTTGTATATCTTATTTGCAGAAATGTCTATTCAAGTCCTTTGCCCATATAAAAAGTTAGGTTGTTTGTCTTTTTGTGTTGAATTTTAAGTTTTTTTTTTTATATATTCTGAAAACTAAACCCTTATTAGATCTATGATTTGCAAATTTTTTCTCCCATTCTATGGAATGTCTTTTCACTTTTGTTGTAGTGTCCTTTGATGCACAATTTTTAATTTTGATGAGTCAATTTCTTTTTTCTTTTGTTGCTTGTGCTTCTGCCCAACTCAATGTCATGAAGAATTTTCCCTGTTTTCTTCTGAGAGTTTTACAGTTTTAGCTCATACATTTAGGTTGATAATCCATTTTGAGTTAATTGTTGTATATTCTGTAAAGAAGGAAGTTCAACCTTATCTTTTATATATGGCATCATTTCCTGAAGAGACTATTTACAGTACTGAATGGTCTGGCACTCTTGTCAAAAATCAATTGACAATAGGTATATTGGATTATCTCAGACTCTAAATTCTATTCCATTGATAATATGTCTATTTTTATGTCAGTACCACACTATTTTATTTACTGTAGCTTTATTGTAAGTTTTGAAAATGGGAAATGTGTATCCTCCACCTTTGTTTTACATTTTCTAGGGTTTTTTTCCTATTTGGGGTCTTTTGTGATTCCATATGAATTCCAAGATTGGCATTCCAATTTATGCAAAAAATTGTAGTTGGGATTTTCATAGCAATTACATCAAATCTGTAAATCACTTTGGATAGTATTGTCATTTAAACAATATTAAGTCTTCCAATGCATGAATATGGATATCTTTGTCTTTATTTAGGTCTTATTTACTTTCTTTCAGCAATATTTAGTAATATTCTGTGTACAAGTCTTGTACCTCCTGGAATAAATTTATTCCTAGGTATTTTATCCTGTTTGGTACTATTTAAATCAAATTGTTCCATTAATTTTACTTTCAGATTATTTATTGCAGGTGTATAAATACAACAAATACAACTGATACATTGTGTGTTGATCTACTTATTTGCAACTTTGCTGAATTCATTTATTATCTCTAAAGGTTTTTTAAGATTATTTAGGGTTTTCTATATATATTTATGCCATCTGTGAATAGAGGTACTTTTCCTTCTTAATTTTCAATGTGGATATTTAATTTCTTTTCCTTGCCTAAAACTTCCAATATAAAATAGAATAGAAGTGGTAAAAGCAGCCATACTTGTCTTGTTTCTAATGTTAAGGGAGTAAATTTCAGTCTTTCACAATTGAATATAATGTTGGCTGTGGGTTTTTGTTAAATATCCTTTAATACATTAGGTAAGTTTCTTTCCATCCCTAGTTTGTTGAGTGTTTTTACAAGAAAAGGGGTTT
Organism: Delphinus delphis; assembly: GCF_949987515.2. Classification (NCBI taxonomy): domain Eukaryota; kingdom Metazoa; phylum Chordata; class Mammalia; order Artiodactyla; family Delphinidae; genus Delphinus; species Delphinus delphis. The sequence goes on along the minus strand of NC_082684.1, from coordinate 123,145,123 downwards.
GATACTGTGAGATTATTTTCTGTATCAATTGAGATTATCATGTATTTTTCCTTTATTTTATTAATGTGCTATATTACATGATTGATTTTCATATGTTGATCCACCTTCACAAACCTGGGATAAATTCCATTTGGTTATGATATACACAAGTCTCAGGCTCTGTTCATTTTATTCACACTTTTCTTTTTCTGCCTCTCAAACTGGATAATATCAATTGATCCATTTTTTTCAAGTTTACTTGTTCTTTCTTCTGGTGTTCAGATCTGCTTGAATCCCTCTAGTGAGTTTTTTATTTCATTTATTGTACATTTCATCTCCAGAATTCCTATTTAGTTCCTTTTCATAAAATTCATGGCTTTATTGATATTCTCTATTTGGAGAGACATAATTTTCTTGGTTTCCTTTAATTATTTGTGTGTAATTTTCTTTAGCTCTTTGAGCATATTTAAGACAATTGATTAAAAGTATTTTTCTGCTAAGTCTAATGGCTGGGCTTTTTCAAAGATAATTTCTATTATTTTCTTCTGTGAGTGGCCCATGTAATATTTTGTTTGAAAACTGGACATTTCTAGTATTTAATATGTTCATTCTGGAAATCAGATGATCTCTCCACCTTAGTACTTACTGATTTTTGTGTGTTGTTTTCTTGTTTAGTGGTTTTTCTAAACCATTTTTGAAAAACCATATTATTTGTCATTTGTGGCTACTGAATTCTGTGTTCTGTTAACCTCATGGTAAGCTAGTGTTTTTTTAATTTTCTCAAATTATTGGAGCAAAGAAGAAATTAAATTAAATTTTAAAAGAAAATAAGAAAAAAAGGAGGAAAAATAAAAGACCTTTACAAAAACTCTCCCAGTTTTGGCTCTGTGTGTGGGATTTTCTCCAAAATATAGCCAGGCCATTTACAACTCTACCTTAGCCTTCACTTCCTATTTGTGTGGTATCTGAAGGGGTAAAAGCTTAGCATCTTCTCAGGTCTTTTCTGAGCATGATTCTTCCCTTGGGTACGTGTATGGTCTTTTCAATTTTTTGGTATATGCAGGAGCTTTTAAAAGGCCTCATTTTCCATATATCTCTTTTCCTAATCTCTTCTTTCCACCATATTCAGTCTGCTTATTGTTTGTCCCAACTGTTGTTTCTTGCCCCCAGATTGCTGCAGCAAGTACTGTGTCTTTAAATGTTTTCAGCACAACCTATCTGGAAGCTTCCCCAGCCATGGGTTTGCTCTGAGTTGGGTAAAACAAAGGCAAGTCCATGCACTGTACTTTCAGGGAGGCACAAGACAAACCAAAGCTCACAACCACAATTCTTTGAAAATAAGGTCTGAATTGGTTTCTGTGGCCCTAATAACCTGCATTAGGAGATTGGGGCTGCCCTCCTCATGGTTGCTTGTATGAGTTTGCTAGGGCTACATAATAAAATGCTACAGATTGGGTGACTTAAATAGCAGGAATTTATATTTTCTCAGAGTTCTGGAGGCTACAAGTCAAAGATCAAGATATCAGCCTCTTTGGCTTATTCTGAGGCCTCTCCCTTTGGCTTCCATATAGCCATCTTCTTTCTGTGTCCTCAAACTGCTTTTTCTTTGTGCATGCACATCCCTGGTGTGCCCAAATTTTATCTTCTTATAAAGATACCAGTTAGATTAGATTAGGCTCAACTCATATGACCTCATTTAACCTAATTGCATCTTTAAAGACCTTATTTACAAATACAGTCACATTCTGAAATAATGGGGGTTAGAACCTCAACACATTAATTTTGAGGGTACACAATTCACTCTATAATATTCCACTCTCTGGATCCCCTAAGTTCATCTTCTTCTAACATGTAAATATATTCTTTCCATCCCAAAGAGACTCAAAAGTTTTAACTCATTTCAGAATCAACTCTAATTTCCAACTCTCATCTAAATATCATCTAAATCAGGTATGGGTGAGACTTTATGTATAATTCATCCTGAGGCAACATTTCTCTTCAGCTGTGAACCTGTGAAACCAGGCAAGTTATCTGCATACAAAATACAAACAGGGATAGAATAGACATTCCTTTTCCAAATGGAAGATATCAGAAAGAAGGAAAGATGAGTCCCAAGAAGTCCACGACCTATCAGGGAAAATTCCATTATATTTTAAGACTCAAGAATAGTCCTCCTTAGCTCAGTGTTCTGACTTCCTGGACTATCAGGGTGATGGTTCTGGGTCCTCGATGGCAGCCGTGTTGATCACTGAATTACCTTTTGGGTCATTTTCCCCTTTACTTGAAGGAAAAATCATGTTCACAGGTAAATAAGTCTATTGTCATATCCTGTAGAATCCCAGAAGTCCAAAAGCTTTCCCTCATTTTGCCCCATCTCTACCTCCTTTAGTCCAACCTGGAAGTGTTTTTGCTGTTAAAACACATCTCAATTCTTGGCTTCAGCTGAGATTGCTTGTTAGTCAGTGAGTCACACCTGTAAGTCTCTTTATGGAGTTTTTTTCCAGTCACACTTTGGTGTTCTCTTCAGAACATGCCTTCTTATATTTTGAAATATGGATAGGCTGAAAATTTTCCAAATTTTCAAGTTCTGGTTCCTTTTTGCTTAACAATTTCTTCAATTTTTCCGTCTCTTCTCACATTTTCCTATAAACAGCAAAGAGAAACCGAAGTATAGCTTCAACAATTTGTTTAGAAATCTCCTCAGTTATGTGATGATCCAAGATCATCACATACAATTTCTACTTTCAACAAGACACTAGAACACAATTCAGTTAACTTCTTTGCCATTTTATAGCAAAGATCAACTTTCCTCCAGTCACCAATAACATATTATTCATTTCTATTTGAGACGTTAACAGAATCACATTTAACGTCCACATTCCTACTAACAGTCTCTTCAAGAAAGTCTAGGTTTTTTCTAACACGTACCTCAAAATTCTTCCAGCCTCTATCCATAATCCAGTTTAAAAGCCACTTACACATTTTTGGGTTTTGTTACATTTGTTACATTTCATGGCACCAAAATTTGTATAACAAAATGCCACAAACTGTGTAGCTTAACAGGAATTTATTTTCTCACAGTTCTGGAGGCTTGAAGTTCAAGCTCAAGGTGTTAGTAAGTTTGGTTTCTTCTGAGAACTCTCTTTTTGGCTTGCAGATTTTCCCTTTACTGCATTGTCATATGGCCATTCCTCTGTGCATGCACTTCCCTTTTGTCTCTTTTATGTGTCCAAATTTCCTCTTCTTATATGGATACCAGTCAGACTGGATTAGATGCTACCCATATTACTTTATTCAACCTTAATTACCTCTTTGAGGGCTATATGCAAATAGAGTTATATTCTGAGGAACTGAACTGAAATTCAACATATTTGGGAGGGACACAATTCAGTCCATAATTCTACTACAGATCTGGCATGTGGTGAGATGGTAGGTAGGCAGTTAAAAATGCCATAATACTCTTACCCCAAAGCACCTGCTCCTTCCTTCAACAAGTTTTCCCTTGGCTTTTGTGAGTTTTTTAACTAAAATCCAGAATTCTAGTCAAGTTGATTATGACAATTTTTAATTTAAAATTTTTATTATTTTATTTTATTTTATTTTATTTTTGCAGTACGCGGGCCTCTCACTGTTGTGGCCTCTCCCGTTGTGGAGCACAGGCTCTGGACGTGCAGGCTCAGCAGTCATGGCTCACGGGCCCAGCCGCTCCACGGCATGTGGGATCTTCCCGGACCGGGCCATGAACCCGTGTCCTCTGCATTGGCAGGCAGACTCTCCACCACTGCATAACCAGGGAAGCCCTAAAATTTTTATTTTTTAGATCAGTTTTAGGTTCACAGAAAATCTAAGTGGAAAATACAGAGATTTCTCAAACATCCCCTGTTCCCACACATGCACACCTTCCCTACTATCTTACATCTTTCACCAGAGCAGTACATTTTTTATAATGTACTATAAAGACAATGTACAATGTACTAAAAGGTTTATAAGATAAACCTATATCAACAAATCATTATTATGCAAAGTCCAGTTTATATTAGGGTTTGGCCTTGGAATTGTATATTCTATGGGCTTTGTCAAACATATAATGACATGTATCCATCATTGTAGTATCTTACAGGATGATTTTACTGCCCTAAAAATTCTCTACTTTCTGCCTATTCATCACTTCCTCCCTACTAATCCCTGTCAACTGCTAATCTTTTTTACTATCTCCATAGTTTTGCCTTTTCCAAAATACCACGTAGTTGGAATATAACAGTAGAGAGCTTTTTCACATTGCATTTAATTTTCCTCCATGTTTTTTCATGGCTTGACAAATAATTTCCTTTACTGCTGAATAATAGTCCACTGTCTGTGGACACCACAGTTTATAAATTCACCTACTGAAGCACATATTGGTTGTTCCAAATTTGGCAGTTATGAATAAAGCTTCTATAAACATCTGTGTAGACAGAAGTTTTCAATTTATTTGGTTAAATACCAAAAATCACAATACATGGATTGTATGTTAAGTGTATGTTTAGTGTTGTAAGAAACTGCCAAACTGTCTTCCAAACTGACTGTAGCATTTTGCATTTCCTCCAGCAATGAATGAGTTTCCTATTGCTCCATATCATCACCAATGCCAATCTCATCTGGTATTGTCTATGTTCTGGAATTTGGCCATTCTAGTGGGTTTGTAGTGGTATCTCGTTGTTTTAATTTGTATTTCCCTGATGACAATAATGTGGAGCATCTTTCCATATGCTTATTTGCCATGTGTATGTCTTCTTTGGTGAGGTGTTTGTTAAGGTCTTTGGCCCATTTTTTTTTAAAACATCTTTATTGGAGTATAATTGCTTCACAATATTGTGTTAGTTTCAGCTGTATAACAAAGTGAATCAGCTCTATGTATACATATAACCCCATATCCCCTTCCTCTAGTGTTTCCCTCCTACCCTCCCTATCCCACCCCTCTAGGTGGCCACAAAGCACTGAGCTGGCCCATTTTTAAAATCAGTTGTTTATTTTCTTATTGTTGAATTTTAAGAGTTCTTTGTATATTTTGGATAAGAGTTCTTTACCAGAGGTGTCTTTTGGAATACCGTCTCCCAGTCTATGGACTGTTTCCTCATTCTCTTGACATTTTCTTTCTGAAAACAGAAGTTTTTAATTTTAATGAAGCCCACTTTATCAATTGTCTTTTTCATGAATTATATCCCTAGTGTCTTAAAAGTCTGCCATATTCAAGGTCATCTAGGTTTTCTCCTATGTTACCTCCTATTCTGGGCTTTTTTTCTTTACATATAAATTACAGAATTATTTTTTAATATCCTTAAAATAACGTTAATATTCAGATTAAAATTACATTGAATCTATAGATTAAGTTGGGAAGAACTGACGTATTGACAATATTGAGCCTTCCTATCAATGAACATGAAATCTCTCTCTATTTAGTTCTTCTTTGATATCTTTCATCAGAGCTTCATAGTTTTCTTCATATAGATCTTCTACACATTTTATTAGATTTATACCTAAGTATTTAATATGGGGGAATGTTAATGTAATGTATTCTTTTTTTTAACATCTTTATTGGAGTATAATTGCTTTACAATGGTGTGTCAGTTTCTGCTTTATAACAAAGTGAATCAGTTATACATATACATATGTTCCCATATCTCTTCCCTCTTGCATCTCCCTCCCTCCCACCCTCCCTATCCCACCCCTCTAGGTGGTCACAAAGCACCGAGCTGATCTCCCCGTGCTATGCGGCTGCTTCCCACTAGCTATCTATTTTACGTTTGGTAGTGTATATATGGCCATGCCACTCTCTCACTTTGTCACAGCTTACCCTTCCCCCTCGCCATATTCTCAAGTCCATTCTCTAGTAGGTCTGTGTCTTTATTCAAATTCCACATGTCTATCGCTGGTATGTTAGAAAAAATTGACTTTTGTATATTAATCTTGTATTCTGCAACGTTTCTATAAACTAGGAAAAAAATTTTTTTCAATTCTTTCAGATTTTCTACAGACAATTATGTCACCAGTGAACAAAGGCAGTTTTATTTCTTCCCTCACAACCTGTATAACTTTTATTTCCTTGTTTTGTTGTTGCATTATGTAGAACATCCTGTATGATATTGAAGAGCAGTGGTGAAAGACCACATCCTTGTTTGTACCTGATCTTAGTGAGAAAGCTTTGAGTTTATCATCATTAAGTATGATGCTAGCTGTAAGGTTTTTTGTAGATGTTTTTTATAAAGTTGGGAAAGTTCCCCTCTATCCCTAGTTTTTTGAGAGTTTTTATCATGAATGAGAATTGGATTTTTTGTCAAATGCATTTTATGCATCAATACATCTGTTGATATGATCATGAGACTTTTCTTTTGTCTGTTGATTTGATGGATTACATTAACTAATTTTTGAAAGTTGAACTAGCCTTGCATATGTGGGATAAATCCCACTTGGTTGTGATGTATAATTTCTTTTTTAAAATTAATTAATTAATTTATTTATGGCTGCATTGGGTCTTAGTTACTGCACACAGGCTTTCTCTAGTCACAGCGAGCAGGGGCTACTCTTCAGTGCAGTGTGAAGACTTCTCATTGTGGTGGTTTCTCTTTGTTGTGGAGCATGGTCTCTAGACTTGTGGCTTCATTAGTTGTGGCTCGTGGGCTTAGCTGCTCCGTGGCATGTGGGATCATCCCGAACCAGGGCTCGAACCCATGTCCCCTGAATTGGCAGGTGGATTATTAACCACTGCTCCACCAAGGAAGTCCCTGTGATGTATAATTTCTTTTACACTTTTTTGGATTTCACTTGTGAATATTTTCTTGAGGATTTTTGCACGTATCTTCATGAGAGACATTCTTTTGTAATTTCCTTCTTTACAATGCCTTTCTCTGGTTTTGGTACTAGGATAATGCTGGCCACACACAGTAAATTAGGAACTATTTCTTCTGCTTGTAGCTTCTGAACAAAATTGTAGAGAACCTGGTGAATTCTACCAACCATTTAAAAAATTGTTTATTTCTCTTTCACTTTTGAAGGATAATTTCACAGGGTACAGAAATCTAGTTTGGGATTTTTCCTCAATGTTTTAAATATTTCACTCCACTCTTTTGCTCCGGATGTGCAGGCTCGGTGGCCATGGCTCACGGGCCTAGCCGCTCCGCAGTATGTGGGATCTTCCTAGACTGGGGTATGAACCCGTGTCCCCTGCATCTGCAGGTGGAGTCTCAACCACTGCACCACCAGGGAAGCCCTCAGGACTTTTTTTTAATCTTCAATTTTTTTGTAGTTTGAAAATGATATGCCTACCTGTGTTGTTGTTATTTACCATTTGGTGTTCTCTAAGCTTCCCAGATCTGTGGTTTTGTGCATGACATTAATTTGGGGATATCCTTAGTCATTATTGTTTCAAATATGTTTCTGTCCCTTTTCTCTCCTTCTTGTTCCTACTAAGTGTATGTTACACATTTTGTAGTTGTCCTATAGTCCTTGGATATTCTGTTATGTTTTTAAAAACAATTTTTCTCTTTGTCTTTCACTATGGAAAATTTTTCATATTCTCAAAATTGGAGATTATTTCCTCAGCCATGTCCTGCCTACTAATGAGGTGTTCTTCATTTCTGTTACAGTGTTTATCTCTAATATTTCCTTTTAAAACTTTCTTAGAATTTCCACCTCTTACTTACATTATCTATCTGTTTTTGCATGTTATCTTCTTTTTCTATTAAAGTCTTTAGAATGTTAATCACAGGTTTTAAAAATTCCTCATCTGATAATTCCAACATTTCTGTCACAGCTGACTCTGGTTCTGATGCCTAGTCTCTTCAGATTGTGTTTATGCCTTTTAGTGTGGCTTGTAATTTATTCTTGAAAGATGAACCTGATATACTGGGTAAAAGGAATTGCACTAAACAGGCCTGTAGTAATGTGGTGGTGTGGTGTGTTAGGAGGAAAAGTATTCTATACTTCTCTGATTAGGTCTCAGTCATTTGGTGAGCCTGTGCCCCTGGACTGTCAACTTCACAGATGCTCCTCAGTTTTTTTCTCCCTTAAGTGGAACAGGAGCGCTAGAGAAGGCTGGAGTTGGATATTTCCCTTTCCCAATGTAGGTAAAATAGTTTCTCCTATTGGCAGGCCTTACTAAGAAGAGCAGAATGCTCTGGCCAATTTCAAAATGGTTTATTTTTCCCTTCCTCTGCTTAAAAATATGAGGGGATTTTTCCTCTGATATATACTATGAGAATGAGGTTGAGCTCCTGGAGAGAAAACTGACAAAAGTATTGGTTCCACTGGAGATTTGAACTCTCAAAATTGTCCACTCTGAACCTCCTTCAGTTCATCAATTACAGTTCAGGTTTTCCTAACTCAGCACTGGTTCCCACAGAGGTTTCTGCTCATGGATTTCTCCTGTAGTAAATTGTGATTTTCTGTATCTGCCTGTATATCTTTCCAATTTTTCAGGCAGTGGTCTGCCTTGTGGTTTCTCTTCTCTGATGGATCTAAGAATAGTTGTTGATTTTTCAGTTTTTTCAGCATTTTACTTGTTGTTAGGAATGGTGGTTTCTAAGCTCCTTACAGGCAAGTTTTTGTTAGCTTGTTAGTTTCTTCTTTGAAGGGTTGTTAGCTTGAAGGGCCGGAGCCCTGTTTTTCTCTACTTTGCAATTTTTGGTGATGTTGCTCCTTTGTCTTTTAATTGGTATTTGAGACCATTTACATTTGAGGAAATTATTATTTTATGGCTTACATGTACCACTTTATTTGTTTCCTATTTATTTTCTGTTTCCCTTTTCTGGCTTTCCTATGGATCACTTGAACATATTTTTTAAGGAACAATCTGATTTATCTATGAGTGTCTTTGAATTTTTATAGTTGTTTTTTGTAGTTTTACCCCTCCTTGGGCATAACATTATAAACATATACCATGTCATAATCTTCTGATATTGGCATTTGCCACTTCAAATGATAACCTTACTTCCATTTAGGTTCCTTTACCATCCACACTTTTAAAATACACATATCTGAAGTATTTCCTCTACCTATTTTAAGAACCAAATCAGATAGTATTATAATTTTTATTTCCACCATCAAACATGTTTAAATATCTCATGAAAAGGATAATCTATTATATTTTTACTCTTGTATTCACCCATTCCAATGTTCTCCTTTTCTTTCTTAAGTTCTAAGATATCTTTTATTCTTTCCTTTATGTTTAGAGAACTTCCTTTAAACTTTCTTTACTGATAGGTTTGTTAGAGAAATTCTCTTTGTTTTCCTTCACCTGAGAATGTGTTTATTTTCTCTTTTTTACCCTGAAAGATTGTTTTGCTGGGTTAAAAAAAAAAGTAGTTGATGATTATTGTCTTTTAGTACCTGAAAAATTAACATTTTTCTACATTAACATTTGCTATTTCCTTTGGTCTTTATGTTTTCAAGTGAGAAATGCACTATCATTTGAATCTATTTTCTTTCCTTAACACACTTAAATGTGTCATTTCTCTCTAGCTTCTTTCAATATGTTTTCTTTTTCTTTAACTTTCAGAGTTTGATTATGATGCGTTTTGGCATGTATTTCTTTGGGTTTATTTTATTTGGGTTTGTTTAGCTTCCTAAATCTATAGGTTAATGTGTTTTTCTAATTTGGGAGAATTCTAAGCCATTATTTTTTTTCATATTTTTCAGTTCCACTCTCTTCTCTCTTCTGATACTCCAATGTTTTGAATGCTAGTTCTTTTGTTATTGCCCACAGGTCCACAAGACTACTTTTTTTTTTTTTAGTCTTTTTGTTTGTTTGTTTATTGTTCAGATTAGATTGGGCAAATTCTTTTTATCTGCTCTCAAGTTCATTAAATCTTTCCTCTGTCATCACCACTCTATTATTCGATCCCATCTATCAGTTTTTTAATTTGGCTATGTATTATTCCTTTCTAAAGTTTGCATTTTGTTCTCTTTTATAAATCCTATTGTTTTGCTGAGATTTTCTATTTTTTATTTGTTTTAAAAGAATTCATGATTGCTTGTAACATTTTCATGACAGCTGCTTTAAAATTGTCAGATAATTTCAACATCTCATCCATGGTGGTGTTAACACTTGTAGACTCTTTTCTCATTCAAGTTGGGGTTTTCCTAGTTCTTGGTATGATTAGTGACTTTCAACTTTATCTTGAACAGTTTAGATATTATATTTTGTGACTCTGGATCCTATTTAATCCTTTTTTATTAGGCAGTTCCTTTGTTTAGGTGTAGTTCAAGGTCTTGGTGAGGGTGTATTGTAGGCTTTCTATTGCCCATTCCTCCTACACATACACCTTTTCAGCAAAAGTGGAGTGATGACTCACACTGCTATGGTGTGTGAGAAGTTCAGCTTCCCTCTTAGCCCTGTTGACACCCCAGCAAAAGTAAGGTGCCAACTCACACCACTTTGTTGTCTCCAAGTGGGGGTGAAATGGCACTTCCCTACTGGACCCTGCTGACATCCCACTGAGGAAAAACTATGCCCTGTTCATTCTCACTTTATATCAGGTGATAGTAGAATCTCAGATGTCCAATGGGCCCATTGTTATCAAGGTTCACTTTATATGGGGTAGAGTGAAAAGTGGTGACTAGTCTTGCCTCACAGTATCTTATTAAGTCTCATTCTACATGGTGGCTCAGCTTGCTACTGAACTCCATTGACACTACCATGTGTGGGGGGTGGGAACTTGGGAACGTGGCATCACTGTTTCCTCCTGGTAAGTAATGGAAGTTCAGCTCTCTGTTCAGTCTTGATTACACTACTCTAGCTGGGGAATTGATGTACACTGCATGCTTCTACCAGATAGAGGGTGGAAGATCAGCACAGTAATACCACCCTGCCAGGTAATCAAAGTCTTATCACCTATTCCATGGTGCAGGGAAATGTAATGGAATAACAATTCCCCATTCAGAGAAGGGGTCTACAGTTATTCCATTGGTATGTGGCTGAAGTAAGATGGATACTGCCAAAGAGTCTGTTATTAGGTTCTTTGTCTAATAGGAACAGATTTTTTTCCTTATGTCTGTGCCTATTGGCAGTTCAATTTGGAGGCTTGAAGCAGTGCCCTACCTAGAATATATGGGAAGTATTAAAGAAACACGGGGACCTCACTACAACATTCCTCAAGTCTCAAGTTTCTTAGGTAGTCCACTGTCTTCCTTCCACACAGTAGGACTGTTGGAGTCCTCCTATGCTTGTTTGTTATGTTATGTCTAGGGAGTTTTGATTGAAAGGGGGAGAATCTGAGAATAAGGGGGATACTCTCTTTTGGCCTTAATCAGAAATCTCTTACTACTTTATTGGCTTAAAATTTATCTCCCTTCCATATTTCAATTGCCTGAACTCAAGAAATTGTGATCACATTCTACTGAAATGATTCATTGTGATTTAGCAAAAAGTTTTGAGGTTTTATGTAAAAGCCAACTGGACATTATTTTGGTCTTCCTGGTGTGACTTCCTTCACTGCTGTGTCTCATTGACTTTTTGACTCAACTTTGTAATAAAGCTCATGGATGTTTTACAATCTTCTAAGAAATTCATACATCACCTCCATTCAGAGGTGTCCATCAAAACAGGGAACAACACAGTATGTTCAAACGTCATGCTGCAGGCCTCCCAGAGCTCCCAAAGTCCCCACAGACACATTCAGTAGCATACCATATTTTATAGATTGAGAAATTTACAGTTCCAGAATTTTTCGTTGGCAAATCTAAGCATTATTTTTAAATCTTGGTCTCCTTCCTCCAGTTGTTCTAGACACTCTATGTATTTCACTCCAGAAGAGCAGCACACTTGCTTGGAGAAATTTCTCCAGCCTGTGATGGTCTTTTTACTTCAAGTCAAGGTGAACTAATGATCAGTGTCTCTGGCATAAAACTATCCAGCAGGACAGTACTTTATGCCTTCAGTAAATCCATTCCTCTAGATACTATGGCACAGTTTAGAGTATTGTGGCTTCAGATAAATTCAGTATGCCAGTTGAAAGAAAATCATGGTCCTAAATAATTCTGCAAGGAGGAAAATACTTTAAGGTTAGTTCTGATCATAGGTAAAGAGAACAAAATTTTGTTTTACAGAGAAATTGTTTCTTGCATAATGAAGAAACTTTATAAAAAATTCATACCGAATCCCTCCATCTCTTTGACGGTATACAGTTTTTCCAAAGTTGTGCGCATGTTCTCTTCCCAATTTTCTCTTTTTAGTTCATCATATGATTGGATAACGTGTGGAAATAAGTAGAATTTTCACCTTACGTAGATAGTGAATGTTCCATTATTTTGAAATCTGTCATAGAGTACCTCTTCATATAGATATTGAGATTTTTCCCCCTCATACTATTATGATTAATGTAGGTATAAAATACTGATTAATATTATGCTCTTTTTCTACAGTGGCATGGTTGAGCCTGAGGACAATTCTATAATTTCTGGCCAATGGACACAATTTTCTTGAGTTTTCACACTGAGGCTACAGTCCAGTCAGAGATGCTCAGTACAAGGATATATGTACATATATTTCTCATTGAAGTCTTCCTTGGCTCCCACTACATAAATTTGGAAGCGCAGCATTTCCTCTCCCTTATCCTGGTTTATTTTCCCTCAGAGATTTTGTCACAGTCTGATATGCCATTTGATAACTATCTTGTCAGATTATAAGCATATAAGTTTATAAGGTTATCACCTTATAAACACATAAGCTTTATGAGTAAAGGTTTTGTCCATTTTTTTATAAAACTGCTCTTTCAATGGTGTGTTTTTGGCCATCTTTTTTCATGTTCACCTCTATTCTAAGAAGAAAAAAGAAGTTACTTTTGAGAAAACTGTCTGAGATGTAACTTCTTTGCTCTAATACTGCCTATTTTCACAAACACTGCATTTGCTGTAAATTTAGTAAGAAGCACCTTTGTACTGAGCACAACATAATAATTGAGATGACGTTCAAACACACTGCTAGATTCATCTCAACCTGCTCTAACAAGAAAGTTCATTTGATACAAATGTGTGTTTCTGAGCTATTTTGCTCATGTAAAACTTAGAGTCATGTCATTTTTTTTTCTAATGGCTAAAGAGACCTTTCTCTCTAGCAAGAAATGTCTGATTCTGAGCTTCATTTCATGTTGGGTTTTTTGTTGTTGTTATTTGGGGGTTTTGGTGGATTTTTTTGTTCATTTATTTTTGGTGCACATACACTTCTTGTTTCATCCAAATTTCTTCTATTAGCAATAAAAATATACTTGTCAGAAAAACATATGATATTGAGATCTTTTACAATTATGTTAATTTAAATACTACTTTGACTCATTTTTCTCTAGCTCAAAGTAGGAACTTTGAGCTAGAGAACTTATGAGGACAATGTGTGATTCTGAATTCATTTTCATAAATACTGCTTAGATTCATCTTGATTTCTTCTTACAGTAAGAAAGCAAATATGAGATTATTGTTTTTAATTTAATTGCCAATATAAAACTTAAAAAATATTTATAATTGGCAAGTATTAGAAGGAAGGGGAACAAAGGGGAGAAGGAACAAGAGAATCTTGGAGAATAGGCAAATAGCAGAAGCAGAAAATAAAAGGAGAGGGAAGAAATTCTGCAGTCACCATGTATTAGATGAGGTAAAAGAAGGGAGTAAAATCTTGGGGAATCAACTGGTGTCATAATGGGAAGATGAGAGAGAAAAAGAAGGAAAATCTTAAAGAATCAGAAGATTTCAAAAGGGAGAAAATAGTGAAGATTGGCAATGATTAGAAGACAAGTGAAGGGTGACAAAGAGGGAAAAAATCATGGAGAATTTTCCAGAGTGAGAATGAGAAAAAGGGATGATAAAATCTTATAAAAGTGGCATGGACAAGTAAGGGTAGAAAAGGGAAGAAGTAGGAAGGGAAATTTGGAGACGACATTGGGAAAATGGGGGAAGAAATTCTTGGAGAATTGGCTTGCTCTAGAAAAAGGAGATGGGTGAAGAATACTAGAGATAATCAAGTAAAATTGGCAGGTACCAAATACAGAAGTAGAGTAGAGGGAAAGAAGGTAGTGAAAATTTGGGAGAATCACAGATGTAAGAAGTGGTGAGGATGTGAGAGAAAATGCTGATACATTGGCAGATGTCAGAATGGGGAATTGGGGATGGAAAAGAAGAGAATATCCGGGGCTTCCCTGGTGGTGCAGTGGTTGAGAGTCCACCTGCCGATGCAGGGGACACGGGTTCGTACCCCGGTCCGGGAAGATCCCACATGCCGCGGAGCAGCTAGGCCCGTGAGCCATGGCCGCTGAGCCTGCGCGTCCGGAGCCTGTGCTCCGCAACGGGAGAAGCCACAACAGTGAGAGGCCCACGTACCACAAGACAACAAAACAAAACAAAAAAAAACAAGAAGAGAATATCCAAGGTACAGATTCAAAATTTAGGTTGAAGGTCCAAAGTCAAGATCCAAGAACAAGTACAGGTCCAAGGTCCAGGTTCCTGTCTGAAGTCCAGATCAAAGGTCCAATTCAAATCCATGTGAAAGTTCTAGATCCAACGTCCAAATTCAGGTACAATGTCCAGGTCCGAGGACATGACCAGGGCCAAGGTCAAGAACCATAATGCAAATATAAGGACCAGGTCCAGGTCTGAGGTCTAGTTCCAACATCATTATCTAGATCTGAAGTCCAAGAACAATGTCCAACGTAAGGTCAGGTTCAAGTTCTGCTCTTTCATCTACTCTCTTTTATCCAATTATTTCATTAGGATGAATTCATGTATGCTGAATTGCTAGTTCATTCCCTAAAGCTTTACTTACATACTGTCAAAGTGCACATTTCTTAGGGCAAACCACGATCACTCCAGAGCACAGTCATCGTGACACTTCTATGAAGGACTGAACAAAAAATCTCTGGTGATATAGTTTCATCTAAGGGTAAACTTAGGATACTAGTGGAGCAGCCGGACTGTGTGTTCTCCAAAAAAATCCTCCTTAACTATTACTTTCCAAAATTAAGATTTAGAAATGCAAGCAATAAATAATGTAATGTAATGCTGCTGGCAAAAGTAGTAGTAGTAGTAGTAGTAGTAGTAGTAGTAGTAGTAGTAGTAGTAGTAGTAGTAGTAGTAGTAGTAGCAGAAGCAGCAGCATTAGAAGAAAGAGAGGGAGAGGGAGGAGGAGAAGGAGAACGAGAAGAGCGGGGGGGGGGGGAGAGGAAAAACAGCTCTTCTTTGTTGCTAATCAAGGGTGAAGTTTTTTGCTTTCCCGTTCACTGGGGCAGAAGGTAGATTCAAGCAAATAGTTTCTTATAAAAAGTTAAAGGGCTTAAATGGATGGCCATCTGACAGAGGTGGAGGAATTATAGTTTTCATTTTGCATTTGCAGAGAATTAAATTTGCCTTTCCCTCAACTAGTCTGAATGAATGAGATTGGTCAGTTGTGACAGCATCTAACATTTATAGAATGCTCTTCAGTTCACAGAGTACATTCCCACCCCAGTGACACTGCCTTGGTCCTCAGCTTCATCATCTCCCACTGGGATTATTACATCAGCATTCTTTCTGGTCTCCTGTGTCTAGTCCCATGGAGATTAACTGACAGGATCTGATGGAGTCTCTGGACAATCTCTCAGAAAACAGTGCTTATGCACATTCACAGGAAACTTACCTTAGAATTTCAAGATTTTTTCCCCCTTCCTCTGCATCCCTGATTCTATCCCTGCATTCCTGCTGCAGTCTTACATGCTCTTGCCAGGGTGACCAATGAAACCCTCTGTGATTCTTAATTGCTTCCAAATAAAATCTGAATCCCGCAGAATATGTGAACTCATCATCTGCCTCTGCTTACCTATCATATACTATACCTCCTGACATACACCATCCTCTCCAGGCCCTTTAACCCACTGACCTTCCAAGATCATCTATGAGCATCTCTGCCTAGAGTAACTTCTCTCCAACTCCTCCCTGCTCTCTCAAAACTAGGGCAGACATTTCTTTCCCGGGATATCCACTACTGGAGGCAGATTTGAACACCAATTTTATGTTTTCATTGCCTCATATAAACACACTTGATGGGTCACTTTGCCACATTCAAGTGTGCAATTATAAACTGGCACATTTTTCCTCAACTTCACTTTAGGCTCCTTGAAAGCAAATACAATATTTATGTCTCCAGTGTCTAGTACAATGTGGCTGTAGTAAGAGATCAATGAATACTTGCTAAAAATTTATTTGCTGAATAAAATGGATTTTATGGATGATATATGTTAAGTTAAAGTAACTTTATAGAAGCCATGACAATCTGAAGGGTAGATCTGGAATTAAAATCTAAGTACAATTCTTAATCCACTGCCCATGTCCATATGACGTTCATGTGCCATTATCTTGCAAGTGTTTCTCAAAGCCATACTGAGGATATAATCCTCAGGGCTAAGGGCCCTGGTTACACTGGGGTGAGAGAGAGCTGAGAAAAAGGCATATCATTTCCAAGGAGAGCTACCAGTCCTCTTCCCCTGCTTTCATGCTTCCCACTGCCAAGAGAGAGATGTCACTGAAGGCCCTAGGCAGGGGGATTGACAATGTTCTCATACACTTGCAGACACTGAACTTGCCCCCAAAAGTGATTTAATCAACCAGGTTCTGGGAGAATGGAATTCAGAGTTGGAAATCAAGCTGAGCTCTGTAAATACTGATGGATTGTTAATGCCACTCACCTCTTTTGCTAGTGTCCAAGGAAAAGATTAACCATCTACTGCAAGAACTTCTAAATTGAGCAGACCTTTGTATTTGCCTATTTACAGGCAAAACAGCTCTCAGTTAAGATGCAGACCTCATTGTGCTAAGTACATAAACATAAAATCGCTAGGTGGGGTCAGTATTCAAACAACTTCTCTAATGGGAATGCAGATAATCTTTAATGGTGGCTTAATCAAAATCACCTATAATTGACTATAGCATGAGTTTCTGGTGCCTTTGGCTCAAGGATTATCTCAGTCTAGCACACCTATAGGACTCAGTAATGTAGCACGGTCCCTTTGTGGGGAACAAATACAGTCTAGAAAGAATCCATTCTTGATGCCATGTGGCAGCTGGTCCACAGCTTCTGGGTGAAATGAGTGTGAGGAGGAGAGACTGCTGCCTCTGCTATGGTCTATGCCTCTTCATGATCCCTAAACATACTTACTTTGTTGGATATGTGTGTGCCAGGAGAAAAGCAGACAATCCACTTTCATAGCCTTAGCCAGGGGAATGGGGTAGGCTATTTAGGTCTGCTCACTGCCCTGGACATAGTGATTTGTCTAGGGATAGGCACATGACACAACGTTGAGCATTCAGTGTCTTCGCTGGGATTTTTTTCCACCCAAAAAATCCAATAGGGGAGAAACTCTCTTTCTCCTGGGGTAAATCTTGAGCTGCTGGCTGTCCTACTCACCATGTGGAAAAAAACCCAGAGGGATAAACTTCTGAAGACCTCATGAAAGCCCTGCATGCAGCTGTGCCAATGGCCAAGCTATACCTCAACATTTTTCTTTAAATTGAGGCATAATTGACATATCATAAACTACACATATTTAACACTGAACACATCCATCACTCCACTATTTTCACAACTTTTCTTCCACAACTTCTTTTCTTCCACTAAGTTTCCTCTTTCTTCCCCTCCCCAGGAAACCACTGCCACTTTCTGTCACTATATATTAGTGAAGAATTTTATATAATTGGAATCTCACAGTATGTACTTTTTGGTTTGGCTTTTTTCACTCAGCATATTTATTTTGAGATTCATCCATGTTGTTATGAGAATCAGCAGTTCATTCCTTTTTATGAATAGATATACCACAATTTATTTATTCATTCACCTGTTAATGGACACTTGGATTGTTTCAATTTGGAGTTATACAAGTTAAGCTGTTATGTACATTCATGTACAAGTCTTTGTAAGGACATCTGATTTCATTTTTCTTAGATAAATACCTAGGAGTGGGAATGGCTGGATTATGTATATGGTAGGTGTATGTGTAAATTTTTTAAGAATCTGGCAAACTGTTTTCTGAAATTATGTCATTTTACATTTCCATCAGCAGTGTATGAGAGAACTAGTTTCTCTACAACCTTGTCAATACTTGATATGGTCAGTCTTTTTATTTTTAGTATTCCAATAAGTGTGCAGTGGTATTCAATTGCACATTAATGTGTTTTTCCTGAATGATTAATAATTTTGAGTATTTTAAATGTGCTTATTTGCCATTCATATATCTTCTTTGGTGAAATGTATTTTCATCTTTTGCCAAGTTTTTAATTGGGTTGTGTTTTCTTATGGTGGAGATTTAATAGTTTTTAAATATGTTCTTGATAGAAGTCCTTTATTAGATATGTGATACACAAATATTTTCTTCTAGTTTACTAGAAGAAACTAGTGTCTTTTCACTCTCTTGCTGTCTTCAAAGGGCAGAAGTTCTTAATTTTTATTAATTCCAACTTATCAAACTTTTTTCTTTTGTGCAATGGAGTTTTGTGTCGTGTTTAAGTCTCTGCTTAGCCCCAGGTCAAAAATATTTCTTCTAGGAATTTTATGTTTTATATTTAGATCAGTGATCCATTTTTTTTCTTAATTTTTGTATATAGTACAAGGTACAGATAAAAGTTCTTCTTCTTTCTCCTTCCCCTTCTCCTCCTCCTTCTTTTTTGGCATGTAGATATCCAATAGTTCCAGTACAATTTGTTGAAAAGATTAACCTTTCTTCACTGAAGTATACCTTTGATTCCTTGCTTAAAATCAACTGTCAATATTTGTTTACGTCTATATCTAGATTATCTATTCCATTTTGTTATATTTATGTCAAAAGCACATTCTTGATTACTGTAGCTTTATAAGTAGTCTCAAAGCCAGTTTTAGTCCACTCACTTTTTTCTTATTTTTAGTTATTTTGGCTCTTCTAAGTCCATTGCATTTCCTTACGAATTTTAGAATCACCTTATTGATATCTACGAAAAACTTCTTGCAATTTTGTTTGGGATTTCATTGAATCTCTAAATCAGTTTGAGGAGAATTGAAACTAAAAATATTGAGTCTTTCAACCCATAAACAAGACATATCTCCCCATGTATTTAGCTGTTCTTAAATTTCTTCCAGTGATGATTTTAGTTTTTTTTTTTTTTTGCGGTAAGCGAGCCTCTCACTGTTGTGGCCTCTCCCATTGTGGAGCACAGGCTCCGGACGCGCAGGCTCAGCGGCCATGGCTCATGCGCCCAGCTGCTCCGCAGCATGCGGGATCCTCCCGGACCGGGGCACGAACTCGTGTCCCCTGCACCGGCAGGCGGACCCTCAACAACTGCGCCACCAGGGAAGCCCGATTTTAGTTTTTGTTATACATGTTTTTCACACCTTTTGTTCAGATTTATCACTAAGTATTCCAGATTTTTGATGGTAAATGGTAGCTTGTATTTCAACTTGTGATTGTTCACTGCTGGTATATAATACATAATTTTTTATTATATTGATCTTGTATCCTGAAAACTTGCTGAACTCATTTATTAGTTCTAAGAGCAATTTTGTAGATTCCATCAGATTACCTACAGAGATGATCATATCATCTGTGAATAATGGCATTGTTATTTCTTCCTTTCTTACCTAAATGACTTGTTTTGATTTCTTTATTTGACTGGCCAGAACCTCTAGTACAAATGCTAAATCAAAATTGAGACTGGACTTATTTGCTTTATTCTCAGTCTCAGGGGGAAATAATTCAATCTTTCACTAGTAAGTACGATGTTAGCTGTGGATTTTTATAGATAACCTTTATCAGGTTGAGGAAGTCCGATTCTATTCCTAGCTTACTGAGGATTGAAAGTGGATTTTGTTAAAATGCTTTCTCTGTGCTTATTGAAATGAATATGTGGTTCCTTTTTAGTATATTAATACGGTGAATAACATTGATTGACATTCAAATGGTAAACTAAACTTGCTTTCCTGGGATAAACTTCACTTGGTCTTGGTACATTACCTTTTTAATATATTATTGGGTACAATTTGATAGACTTTTGCTAAGAATTTTTGTATCTATATTCATGAGGGTTATAGTTCTATAATTTTCTCTCTTTTAAAAACTGTCTGGATTTTCTACAAGGGTAACACTGGACTCAATAATTTGAAAAATATTCTACTGTCTTCAATTTTCTGGAAGATTTTGTGTAGGATCTGTATTATTTCTTCCTTAAATGTTGAGTAGAATTCAGGAAGGAAGACATCTGGGTCTGAAGTTTTCTTTGTGGATAAGTTTCCAACTACATATTCAATTACGTTAATAGACATAGGGCTCTTCACATTTATCTATTTCTTCTTGGGTGAGTTTGATCATTTCATCTAAGTTGTCAAATTCATTGACAAAATGTTCACAATATTCACTTGTTCTCCTTTCAGCATCAGTAGAATCTGAAGTGAGGTCAACACTTTTAGTCTTTAAAATAGCAATTTTGTCTTCTCCATTTTTTTTGACCTGATAAATCTGGCTTGAAGTTTGTCAATTTTATTGATTTTTATATTGATTTTACTCTATTATTTTGTTTTACATTTCACTGATTTCTGCTTTGCTCTTTATTATTTCCTTTCTTCTGCTTATTTTGGGTTTAACTTGTTTGTTGAGTTGGAAGCTGATGTCATTCATTTGAGATCTCTTTCTTCTTTTCTAATATAGATGCTAGTGTTATAAATTTTGCCCTAATTATTACTTTGGTGAAATTCAACAATATTTTTTTATTGGAGTATAATTGCTTTAAAATGTTGTGTTAATTTCTGCTGTAGAACAAAGTGAATCAGCTGTATGTATACATATGTCCCCTCCCTCCTGCCCCCTACCCCATCACACTCATCTAGGTCATCATAGAGCACCAAACTGAGTTCTCTGCACTATACAGCAGGTTCTCACTAGCTATCTGTTTTACACATGGTAGTGTATATATGTCAATTCTAATCTCCCAATTCATCCCACCATCCCCTTCCTCCCCTGTGTCCACATGCCTTTTCTCTACATCTGCATCTCTATTCCTGCCCTGGAAATAGGTTCACCTGTACTATTTTTCTATATTGCACATATATGCATTAATATACTATATTTGTTTTCCTCTTTCTGACATACTTCACTCTGTATGACAGACTCTAGGTCCATCCACATCTCTACAAATGACGCAGTTTCATTCCTTTTTATGGCTGAGTAATATTCCATTGTATATATGTACCACATCTTCTTTATCCATTCATCTGTCAATGGACATTTAGGTTGTTTCCATGTCCTGGCTATTGTAAATAGTGCTTCAATGAATATTGGGGTACATGTGTCTTTTTGAATTATGGTTTTCTCAAGATATATGCCCAGTAGTGGGATTGCTGGGTCATATGGTAGTTCTGTTTTTAGTTTTTTGAGGAACTTCCATAATGTTCTCCACAGTGGCTGTATCAATTGCCATTCCCAACAACAGTGTAAGAGGGTTCCCTTTTCTCCACACCCTCTCCAGCATTTATCATTTGTAGATTTTTTGACAATGGCCATTCTGACTGGTGTGAGGTGATACCTCATTGTAGTTCTGATTTGCATTTCTCTAATAATTAGTGATGCTGAGCATTGTTTCATGTGCCTCTTGGCCATCTCTATGTCTTCTTAGGAGACATGTCTATTTAGTTCTTCTGCTCATTTTTTGATTGGGTTGTTCTTTTTTTTGATATTGAGTTTTGTGAGCTGTTTGTATATTTTGGATATTAACCCATTGTCAGCCACATCATTTGCAAAGCATGGAGCTGAGCTCCCTGTGCTATATAGCAGCTTCCCACTAGCTATCTATTTTACACATGGTAGTGTATATATGTCAATGCACTCATTGTCCACACCTCATTGTGGTTTTGATTTGCATTTCTCTAATAATTAGTGATGTTGAGCATCTTTTCATGTGTTTGTTGGCCATCTGTATGTCTTCTTTGGAGAAATGTCTATTTAGGTTTTCCATCCATTTTGATAGAAAGCCCAGAGTTAAACCCACACACCTACAGTCACCTTATTTTGACAAAGGAGGTAAGAATATACAATGGAGAAGAGACAGCCTCTTCAATAAGTGGTGCTGGGAAAACTGGACAGCTACATGTAAAAGAATGAAAATAGAACACTTCCTAACACCATACACCAAAAATAAACTCAAAATGGATTAAAGATCTAAATGTAAGACCAGACACTATAAAACTCTTAGAAGAAACATAGGTAGAACACTCTTTGATATAAATCGCAGCAAGATCTTTTTTGACTCACCTCCCAGAGTAATGAAAATAAAAACAAAAATAAATAAATGGGACCTAATTAAACTTAAAAGGTTTTGCACAGCAAAGGAAACCATAAGCAAGACAAAAAGACAATGCTCAGAATGGGAGAAAATATTTGCAAACAAAAGATTAATCTCCAAAATATACAAGCAGCTCAATATCAAAAAAAGATATATTTTTACATGTTGTGTTTTCATTTTTCTTTAGTTCAAAATTTTTCTTAATTTCATTTTGAATTTTTGTATATTTGGTAACTAATTTCAAATATCCATGATTTTCCAGAGATTTTTCTGTTATTGATTTCTAATTTAATTCCATTGTGGTCTGGAAACATGCTTTGTATGCCTTCAGAATTAATTTTTATTACTGTGGTAAAAAGTCACATACCTAAAATGAACTTTTAATTTTTTTTTGCCACACTGCGTGGCTTGTGGGATCTTAGCTCCCTGACCAGGAATTGAACCCGCACCCTTGGCAGTGAGAGTGCAGAGTCTTAACCACTGGACTGCCAGGTAATTACCAAAATGGACCATTTTAAAGTGTACAATTCACAATTCAGTGGCATTTAGTACATTCACAATTTTTTACAACTATTACTTTTATCTAGTTCCCAAATATTTTTTTTAATGTAAAAGGAAACCCCATACCCATTAAGCAGTCAATCTTCATTCCTCTTTCTCACAGCCCCTGACAACCAGTAATCTGCTTTCTGTCTCCATAGATCTACCAATTCATATAAATGGAATCATATAAAACGTGGCCTTTTGCATATGGCTTCTTTCAGTTAGTATAATGTTTCTGAGGTTCTTCCATGTTGTAGCACGTATCAGTACTTCATTCCTTTTTATGATTGAATACTATTACATTGTATGGATATACCACATATTGTTTAACCATTCATTAATTGATAAACATTTGTGTTTTTCCCACATTTTGACTATTGTGAATAGTGCTATGAACATTAGTGTACAAGTTTTTGTTTAAAACTTCAATTCGTTTGGGCATATATCTATTAGAGGAATTGTTGGGTCATATGGTAATTCTAAATTTAGTTTATTTTGGAACTACCGAACTGTTTTCCACAGTGCTTGCATCATTTTATATTCCCACTTGCAATGGATGAGTGTTGCAATTTCTCCACATTCTCACAAACGTTTGTTAATTTCCTTTTTTTAAAAATTATAACCATCTTGTGGGTGTGAAGTGTTATCTCATGGTTTTGATTTGTATTTCCCTAGTGAATAATGATGGTGAGCATTGATTCAGGCATTTGGTGGCCACTGTACACATTAATTGGAGAAATGTTTATTTATGTACTTTTCCCATTATTTAACTGAGTTGTCTTTATTGTAGAATTGTTAAGAATTCTTTAGATATTCTGAATAGACATTTTTATATTTGTCCATGTATCTACTCTTACCAGAGATTTTTATATCTTTATATGGTTTTGAATTATTTGCATCCTTTCATTTCAACCTGATGGACTGTCTTTAGCCATTTCTTATAGAGCTGGTCTCATGATAATTAACTCTTTCAGCTTTTGTTTATTTGCAAATGTCTTAATTTGTCCTTCAGTTTTTTGATGGACAGTTTTGCTGGATATAGAAATCTTGGTTGACAGGTTTTTGTTTTTTGTTTTCCCCTTCAGCCTTTTTTTTTTTTTTTTTTTTTTATGTGGTTCACGGGCCTCTCACTGCTGTGGCCTCTCCCGTTGTGGAGCACAGGCTCCGGACGCGCAGGCTCAGCGGCCATGGCTCACGGGCCCAGCCGCTCCACAGCATGTGGGATACTCACGGGCTGGAGCACAAACCCATGTCCCCTGCATTGGCAGGTGGACCCTCAACCACTGCGCCACCAGGGAAGCGCCACCCCTTCAGCCTTTTAAATATATAATTCCACTGCTTTCTGGCCACCAAAATTTCTGTTGAATTAATTCAACTGATAATTTTATTGGAGCTCCATTGTCTTTGTCTTTTGACAGTTAGATTATAATGTGTCTTGGCATAAGTCTCTTTCAACTTATCCTACAGAGTTTGTTAGGAGTCTTAGATTTATAGTCATGTCGTTCAACAAATTTGGGTAGTTTTCAACCTTATTTCTTAAATCTTCCTCTCTTTTCTATAGGGGACTCCCATAATGCCTATATTGGTTTATTTAATGATGGCTCACAAGTATTTAAGGCTCTGTTCACTTTTCTTTAATCTTTCTTCTTTCTGCCTGACAGACTTGATTCATTTCAATTGTCCTGCCTTCAAGTTTGCCAAGTTTTCTTTTGCCTTATTAAATCTGCTGTTGAACCACTCTGGTAAATTTTTCAATTCAGATATTGTATTTTTCAGATCCAGAATTTCTTTTTGGTCCCTCTTTATAATTATATCTCTCTGTAGGTATTCTCACTTTGTTCATATATAATTTCCTGATTTCCTTTAGTTTGTGTGTGTGTGTTTTCCTTTACCTATTTGAGCATATTTAAGACGGTTCCTTTAAAGTCTTTACCTAGTAAGTCCAGTGTCTGTGCTTCTTCAGAGGTGGTTTCTGCCAATTTCTTTTCTTTTTTTTAATTGGCCATGTTTCTTTGTATGCCTTGTAAGTTCTCTTTGTTGAAAATTTGCATTTGTAAAAACAGCCAGCTTTCCCAGTCTTTGTAGACTGTTTCTGTGCCAGAGCAGTCCTTCACTGATTAGTTGGGCATGTTCTGAACCTAGGGATCAGCTGAGATAAAAGCTTAAGGTCTTCTTAGAGCATGTACCTTGCTCATGCCTGTTTATGACTTTCTCAATTCTCATGTCTTAATATCTCAAAGAGTCTCACCTTGGCTTCTCCCCAGGACTTTAAATGGTCTGTTGTATGTCTCCATCCATAATCTCTTGCTCTGGATGTCTGCACAGCTGTAGTATCATTGCAACTTTCACGACCAGTGCCTGCCAGTTTTCCCCATCTGAGATTTCAGTTAGTTGAGACAGACAGCAGTCCTTCAGGAAGCCCCCAGGCAGGTTAGAAAGCTGCAAAGAGGTCTGTTCTGCTCCCTCTGATTTAAAGGAGGGAATTGGGAACTGAACTTTCACCTTATCAAAGCAAGACCACACCACATGAGGGAGTCAGTGGTGCATGTAGGAGTAAAACAGCAATAAAACTTTCTACTATTTTGAATGTGATTTTTTCCTTGATTGAGCATTTGCATGTTTGCTATAGACTTTTGTCTGCTTTCCAGAGCTCGTACAAAGTTATTTTAGCCAGTTTCTGGTTCTTTTCTTACATCTCCATGGGAGAAAAACAGTTTAGAGCTTCCTTGGTCACCATTTTGCTGAAATCACTATTCTGTATTCAACCTTAAATATATTGATACTTATTTTATGGCCCAGAATATGATCTATCTTGGTGAACATCCCATTCACTTGAAAATTATGCGTATTCCGCTGCTATTGTGTGGAGTGTTCTACAAATGTCACTTAAGTCAAGGTGGTTAATAGTGGTGTTCAAGTCTTCTATAACCTTGCTGATTTTCTGTCCATTTATTCTATCAATAATAGAAAGAGATGTATTAAAATTTTTGACTTTAATTGTGGATTTATCTGTTGTTTTTTTAACATCTTTATTGGAGCATAATTGCTTTACAATGGTGTGTTAGTTTCTGATGTATATCAAAGTGAATCAGCTATATGTACACATATATCCCCATATGCCCTCCCTCTGTGTCTCCCTCCCACCCTCCCTATCCCACCCCTCTAGGTGGTCACAAAGCACGGAGCTGATCTGTTTTTATTTGCATTTCTATCAATTTTTACTTTAAGCATTTTGAAGGCCTGTTAGGTACATAAATACTTCAGATTGTTATGTCCTCTTATTAAATTGACTCCTTTATGATTATGAAGTAAAACTTTATTATTCCTTCCTGTGTGTGTGTGTGTGTATATATATATATATTTAAAAAATCCAATCTGATATTCTCTACCATTTTACTGCAGTTTTTATATGATTTACACTTAATATGATTATTGTTATGGCTAATATTAAGTCTATCATCTTGTTATCTGGTTTGTATTTGTCTCATCGTTTTGTTTTTTTTTTTTTCCCTTTTCTGCCTTCTTTTGGGTTGAGTATTGTATTCATTTCCTAGAGCTATGTAAAAAAGTAGTACAAGCCAGGTTTCTTAAAATAATAGAAATTTTTGTCTCACAGTTTTGGAGCCTAGTCATCTGAAATCAAGGTGTCAGCAGGGTCATGTTCTCTCTGAAACCTGTAGGAGAGAATTCTTCTTGCCTCTTCTACCTTCTGATATTTTTCAGCAATCCTTGGTATTCTTTAGCTTTTAGATTCATTTCTACAATCTCTGCCTCCATCATCACATGGCCATCTTCTCCCTGTGTGTGCTGTTCTCATCCTCTAATAAGGACACCAGTCACATTGAATTAGGTCTCATCCTAATGAGCTCACCTTCAGTTGATTACATCTGCAAAGATCTTATTTCCTAATAAGGTCACATTCACAGGTATCAGGGGTTAGGACTTCAACATACCTTTTGGGGGGACACAATTCAACCCATAACAAGTGTTTTATATGACTCTATTTTATCTCCTTTGTTGGCTTACTAATTACAATTTTATTAACTTAGTGGTTGCCTTAGGGTTTATTATATACCTGTTTATTACAGTGTACCTACAAGTGATATTATACCTATCACAGTGTATAGTTTAAAAGCCTTATAATACTTGATAATACTTTTTAAATTAAAAGTTATATACTTTTATAAAACATGTATAATTAAAGGCAGTAGCATTTCAGGTAGAGAAGTGTTCTCAGCTTCAATGGTTGTTTACAGCTGGCATCTGTTCCAATTGGTTGGTGCCACATTGTTAAATATTTGAAGATTATCCCTGGATGGGCTCTGTTGACTATAAAACAAACTAGCACTTCTAATCTGTAGGGGCTCGGACTAGGGGAAACAACCCTGATAGAGAAGGGAAAGACAGTCAATAAACGAGAACTGGGTTAATTCAGCTCATTCACCAGTTGCAATAATACAACCAAACCATGCAAACCATTGTGATGGTTGTCCTGCTATTTAAAGTCAGTGAAGTGAAAGAGGGACCTTCCTCTACAGTGTGCAATGGGTCAACATCATTCTCCCACAGCCACTTACCCCTACAAAGGAGTTCTGATACTTTGCTAAGAAGTAAAATTTTCTTATGTCAGTTAAAATACCATTAGCTGAAGACTTCCAGGATGATTTGATGAAATGGCTCAGCCATGTGATTTAAAATCTGGGTTTTGTCCCACCACACAACCATCCATGGGTCAGCATCATCTCAAGGCTGGGTGTGTGTGTTGGTAGGAAGGCATGACAGCACCTGGAGTTAATAGCAACTGGAACAACATGCTTCCTTGTTCAGGCAGCTTGTTGCTTCTTAAAACCCACATAAGAGAAGCATGCTCTTTTCCTCAAGCTATAGTAAACATTCTGTCATAGTGGTTTTGGTCGGACCCAATCCAAGGCAATCAACTGTGGTAAGGCAGGTGGCATTATTCTGATTGGCTTAGATGGACCTATCTACCCCTGTGGCTGGGTCTGCCCTCCAAACTGAATGATAGTCATTCAGTTGGAGAAACATGGCCTGGATATTTGGGAGGCAACCTGAATTCATGAAAACTCATTTAGATTTATATAATACTTTCTAATTTAGAAATCACTTTTATAGAATTTAATTTTACTAATAAAAATAACACTTTTACCTTAAATGTAAGTAAAGGATAAGGTCCAGAAAGGTGTGGGAGCTATCAAAGCTTTGTGATTTTACACGGCAGGGTTTGGCAAAGCGGTAACTCTTAAGGGGAACAAACACAGAGGAAGTCTAAGGTTTAGAGAAGGTTTGGTATGCTGAAGGAAGGCTCAGCACTGTTTCGGGAATACAACGTTTACGTAAAAGAGGTTGGGGTCTGCTGCTCTTGAGGAGAGTTGAGGATAGACTGGGAAACAGGAGTAAAAGGGATAGGAGGAAGAGGAAGAGGACAGATGATTTACATACTACATGGGCAACAATCAATGGACCCCTAAGGAGAGGAAGATAATAGTTGTTAAAAGGTCAGTTGCTAAAAAAAAGAAACCATAACAAGTAACATTCTGAGTTGCAAAGTGGCTGGGTCACTAACACACTAAATTCCTGGTAGAACAAACGCAGCAGTTTATTTGAAGGTGCTTAGGTAAATGGAGCTACAGTTTGAGGAATAAGGGAGCCAGGATTAGGAATCTGGGACATCTGCAGGCTGGCAGAAGCACCTTCTAGCAGGCTCTGTGAGCCACCCTGTTGTCACCCTCTCTGAGTCTATCTAGAGAAGGTCTACAATTAGGGCCACATTTCTTGAGCTCAGGATCCAGGGACAGTCTGTCAACAGCTGATGCAACCTCAGCAAATGTATCCTCATTTATTACCTTCTCTTCTTCCTCCTCCTCTACCTCCCACCTCCCCACCGCCCCCCTTTTTAACTTTTGGGAGGCCTCATCTTTGAATAAAATTCTTATATAACACAATTAAAGAAAGGGCCCAACTTTAACCAATTGACCAACTCTATCCTTGAGATATTCATACAATAAAACTATAAAAAGTTCTTTTTTCAACCACCTACATAAAAGTTCTCCTATTATACTTCTAAATTTCATATCTCTGTTGTTAATCTTATTAAATACTTCCCCATTACCACCTGCCAGGGAGATATTGCCAATTCAGGTCCTATCACTCAGAGACGGTAGATGGCATTTAAGTCTCCTTCCCCTTGGAATGGGGACAGTTCTCAGGTAGAAGCTGGGCCTGTGCTCAACAGGTCAGTGAAGAAGCCTCCCAGGACCTCTGTCCTTGGGAGAAGAACTTGCCCTTGATGATCCACAGTCCTTAACAACAAACACTGGAGCCTGGAATAGAACCCTCTGGTCATAGTGCCCACACGTCACTAAGCTCCTTCACAGGTCTGCTGACAGAACACTGGCTGCCAGGTCTCCAAGTGGGCAGAGAAATGTCAGAGCTCCAGACCAAACTGGGCATCTCCTGGAAAAGCCACCAACAGAGTGACCATCAGAGCTTGTTAGCACCAAAAATCAGGGACATAGGTGCTAATCCATATTAGGAGAGAACATAAAGCTTATGGAAACAGAGAAGTCCTACTCATTTCTGTCCTTCAATTGGAAAGAAGAGAATTTGCTGAAAAAGAAACTCAGTTTTCTGGACTCCAGGAAGAAATACGAAGCTAATGTCTGGCTAATGGAGCAGAAAGCCTTTTATAAACGATGCCATTCGAAGCTCTGAAAGTCAGAGCTGGTGCATGCTTGGTTGCTAGGCAACAAGGACTTGGTCAAACAGCTCACCTCCAAGAATATGTTGTGTAACTACACCACCAACTTGGTGGATGAGAGTGAGGCAGCAGTGAAGGCAATAATCCAGAACAGGAGAGAGGGGGAGAAGAACTAGATGCTCTTCAGACTTAGCCTGGACAAGGACAGACTCTAGCCACCCACAGCTTCCAGAGCAACCTTAAAGGCAGACTCTAAAGATAAGAATGGGAGGGCAACTGTAAAAATAAGGGGGTCTCCCTCCAGAGGGGAGGGCAAACTAGCTCTGGTTTTATCTTTAGAGTCTTTGGATAATCCAGAGCAGGGAGAAAAACAGAGAAAGCTTCCTGTGGACAGCAGGCCACCATTCAGGGGAGAAGTGATCCTTAGAGACTCCCCTAGCAGGCCCTTCAGCACTGTGCAGAGTCATTTCCAAGATCCAGCCATTGGCAGGAAATTGAAAGACAAGCTTCTTAAATACATAGTCTATGGCAACAGAAGTGGGGATCACCCCAAGAAGAAAAGGTCAAGACCCCAGAACAGCCCACATGGCCCAGAGGATATGCAAATGGACTGGGCACTGCTAACCCAGATCCAAGTCAGCCTAAGGCAGGAGTTTCTCATGAGTGAAAGAGCCAAGTATCTGGAGGACAGAATCCAAAGTCTACCACAGCCCACATGTTTTCTCTTTCAAGGTTATTCTTCTAACAGCCCCTGGGAGAAAGGAAGTGAAGGAGTACTGCATGCTCCAGGAATCAGAACACAGGGTGCAGGAAGAGGGCAGAAAATCATTCCTGAAGAGATTGGAAAACAAACTGGAAGCAATCCCATCACCGAGAACACCTTTTTTCCTAAGGCACCCTTCCCCTTTCCACCCCTTTATCATTCAGCAACTACTTCTTAATACTTACCAAGAAAAATCTTACCCCTGACCTCAAGACTGCTCCGGAACTCAGGGAGAAAATGCTTTTCCTCTTCTATAAAAACATGACAACCAAGGCAGGATTTAACAGTAAGAAAGTGGACCTGGGTCACGACTCGCCCTGCAGCCCTTCAAATGGAGACACGGAGACAAGCAGCAAGCACGAGCAGCAGAGGCAGAGCAGGCTGGACTGGGCCCGCATCTGGAGCTTCCCACGCAAGCCTTCATATCCACATCAAGGAGGAATATCTAAGAGGAACATGATTCTGGGAAACTTTTTGCCAGTAATGCTCTTACTGTAAAAAGAGAGAGTAAAAGACAATAATTTGGGGAATGTTAGCAAATTTGTTTCTTCAGTGGCTTGGGGAGGGAACAGTAATAGGAACTTGGCCCTAATTTTTTATCTTTTTCAATAAAATCAAACCAATGAAAACTAGTCGACTTGAAAACTAGGAGAGAGCTCTCTCTTTTACTCTCCCTCTGCACCCCATCCTCAGCAGGCAAGCCCTATGGGGAGCCTCCTTACATTTAGTTAAGCAAAGAAATGCTGACTTAAGCAAGCAAGTGGCCTGATGATGTGATAAGAGCACCAAACGGGAGGCAGAGGTTCTACTTTCTAGCTTCATATAAATTCATATAAATGTAATGACCAGAGTAATCTTGGGCAAAGTGCTTCACAGCTTGAGACCTAAGTTTCCTCATCTATAAAAAGAGGGTTGGAGAAGATGATTTTTTAGAAGGTCATTTTTATCCTTACACCTCTACAATACAATTACGTTAACTTGTCACAAAAGCAGATGTTGGATGACTGCCCTTGAGCAAAATAAAACATCTTCAGTCTTTTTTCCTTCCAGTGGTCAGTCCAGTGGTTGGTTAACATGTCAGACTTTTTTCTGAGGTAATATAAGGAAGTTGAGGTCTTCGTTATCAATTAGATGGTCATGAGGTAAACATACAGAGAAGTGGCAATTTTACATTAAAATGAATAATGGTAGGGCTCTCTTTAAATGTTATTTCTTTGTATTTCCTAAATACTTAAGTCCCATGATGACAGCAACATAAGTGGAATTAATGTTATAAAGCACATGGCTAAATAATTGCAGGCTAATGTCACCTGAAATCATATCTGCAGACAGAGGCTACTCCTGTCCACTGCAGTGGTCTGCACTGTCCCAAATGACTGCATCCACTTCATGTGGATTCAGTGTGAATTTTACTAATTTCCTCTATGGGTTACTTGCATAGAAGTATCGAAAGCACACAGGTGGTTGTGATGAGAAACAAAAAGCCACCCTTATATAAATAATGGGATTACAAGCATGATTTTAGAGTGGGGAGTGGGGTGGGGACCTGCAGTAGAGAGAAAGAAGCTCATAAAACTAAAGTTACTTAGGAAAACATGATTGTTTACTCACCATCTTCTTAGGAATATATGGAAAACTGGTTTCCCTCTTATTGCTTTCCAAAACCAGCTACATTTATAAAAGCAGTATAAGGTTGTGCTATCCCTGAACAGTGGAACATGTGAGGGGCACCTGAATGCCAGAAAAGCTCCATCCAGGACCCCCTCTTCACATGCAGGAACAGCTCTTACACTACTTTTACTGGTAGCTTCTGTGGAGATCTGGAAGTCCAGTTGACAAATCAGGCCCTTTGGTTTTACAAGCATAATTTCATTCATACAAGCATAATTTCATTCACTCAACAAATACGTTCTGAACATTGGGGTGAAAAAACCAGACACATTCCTACTCTCATGGAGTAGAATTTAAGCAAAGAGTTAGGCAATAATGAAGTAAGCAAAATAATACACTGTGAAAGGCACTTTGGAATTATGAATATTTTAGGGACTATAGTTTAAATTTGAAAAATACTTCAGTCCTTTTAACAATACATATTGAAGGCAAATGGCATTTTCTTTGGGTCTGGGTACAGGATGCAAGCACATGGGGGCAATTCTGAAATGCATTTTTAGGTAATAGGCTAACTTCCATTTGACAGGCCCAAGCATACACTGTAGTTGTGGTGAGCTGGGATTCTCCTGCTCAATCTCAGCTTGAAGCACTGGAGGTTATTTTCCTGCCCTTGGTGATTATCTCCAGAGCAAGGCTGCCTTCTTAGTTGCCTCAAGAAACCGATTTGATCTCACTACTGTGAACTTTTTGACCCACTGGTAAGTGGGCCGAACCCAGCAGTGTTAGGCAGTGATCAGTCCTGAAAGCTGGACATTTGCTGTAATTGATGATTTTCAAGTTAATATATATCACATTTCAAAAGTTTTGAAATATTTTCACATAGCTGATATATTTCCTGGGATGACCTTCTTAAAAACTGCGGTAAGAATTGAGGTGGGGGAGGGTATCAGCCAGAAGTGTGCGAGGGACAGAAGGGAAGAGGATGGGAAGGGGTTTCTGAGGCAACCTGGTTGCTCTGTAGCTCTACAAAGCTTGTTTACATTCTGCTCTAGGCACTGGGGGCACAGCCATGATTAAGACAAGGTCCCTGGGCTTCCCTGGTGGTGCAGTGGTTGAGAGTCCGCCTGCCGATGCAGGGGACACGGGTTCGTGCCCCGGTCTGGGAAGATCCCACATGCCGCGGAGCGGCTGGGCCCGTGAGCCATGGCCGATGAGCCTGTGCTTCTGGAGGCTGTGCTCCGCAACGGGAGAGGCCACAACAGTGAGAGGCCCACGTACCGCTAAAAAAAAAAAAGAAAAAAAGGACAAGGTCCCTGCCCTCATCAGGCTCGGTTTCTAGTGGAACACAGATAAAAATGAGCAAATAAGTGAACGGCTTTTCATTTTCCTTTCCTTGTGTAACCCTCAAATGCTAGCATTTTCCAGGGATTCTGTCCATGTTCTTTCTTCCTTCCTTTATTCCCTTTCCCTGGTGATTACCTAAGGGCTCATCTATACTGAAGAACCATACATTTTAATCTTGTGTAGGCTTTTCTTTAAACCCTTATTTTTTTTTAACTGCCTCTGAACAGCTCCACTTGTGTATCTCTCAGACACTTCAACTGAAACATAATCCAAGAGTATTAATGTTCCCTCCAAAACCTGCTTCTCTTCCCTGTAGACCCCACACCACCACTACCAACCCATTAACCCAAACCAGAAATGTGGGATTTATCTTTGACTACTCTCTCCCAGGAATATCTAATCAGTCACCCAGTCCCAGTTCCTAATATATCTTAGACTGTCCCCTCCCTTCTATCCTCAGGCTCTTATATACCATTCTAGAATTATGGCAGTGGTCTCCTAACTACAAAGACCGCGTGGCACTTATGCTCCTCCAGTCCGTGTTATAATACATATAAAATGCAAAATGAATTATCTTTGTATTACAGTATCTGCAAAATAAAAGTCCAAAGTCATTGGTAAAGTCTACAAGGTCTTTCATGATCTGACCTGTCTTCCTTTCCAATCCTGTCTTGATCCCTTTGAGCCCTACACTCAGGCATACTGAACACCCTCCACTTGTCTGCCTAGTATACACCCACCCACCCGTTAAGATTCAGCTAATCCTTCACCTCCTAACTGAAAATTTTTTGGATCTGAATTCTCTGTCCGAACTGTATTTCTACATACGTCTATTACGCTTTGTGGTTTATATGTATGTCTGGCCCACTAGATTCTGTCTCCCCATAAAAGATTCCTTGAGTGAACAAAGCAGCTCTGAAATCAATCTGAAACCTCAGCAAACCTGTAACATGATTAGCATTCAACTGCTATTTGCCAGGTAAATGTTAGTGAACAGAAAAAACTTCACACTTCATTTGGAATAGGACTAGAGGTAGGTTTGAAATCTCCCTTAGAGATCTTTCCTTAGCACCATCCTAAGTGTGCCTAAGTCCTTTCTATAGGTCTGATTTACTACATAATAAGGAACCTGTGTGTCAGGAAGGAAGTAAGGGGGATGGTGCAGCAGAACACAATGTTTTTCTTTTTGCAAGTCTGCTCTCTGGCTCTGGATTTTTCTAGGAATGAATTCTCAGGTCATGTAGTTTTTCTGGTCACTTTCAGGTAATAAACAAAGCATCTATTTTTCTGGGTATGAAATCCACACTAGTGAAACGTCAAAAGGCCACTCTCTCCCCTAATTGAAGACATAACTCTTGCTCAGGGCTTCTTCTGAGTGGGAAGCCTGAAGATAGGCTCTTCCTCACTTTACCTACTTTCTCACTCAAAAGCTATGTCTGGCCCTTCTGGAAGGGAGGGAATTAGAGAAAAGAATCCTGCCTTATCCAGTTGGTGCAACTGTAATAGGATACTGAGCCTTCAGGCAGAGGTGGGGGTTAATGTCTATCTTTCATGAAGCAGACTCTCCAGGGAACCCCAACTGAAACATCTGGCTTGGTTGGTAGCTTCCAATTTCTTCTCCTCACACAGCTTCTACATCTGATGGTACTCAGATGTTGGATGCCTTGCTCCAGAGCAGGAAGCCCACTTGTGCAGGGTAATTTTCAAGACGGCTCATGACCAGTCTCTTACAACGACCCCATGTGGGTGTGGCCTATAGGAAACATACACTTCAGCCTCATCATTGGTAAATGTGCCCTTTATTCGGCAATATTCTAAACAAAATACAAACAAACCAAACCCAGCAGCATATTAGAAGGTTTGTGTACCATGGACCTGTAGGATAACCCCATGAATGCAGGGTTGGTACAACATACCAAAATCCATCAATGTGATAAAGGACAAAACCCACATGACCATCTTAACAGAAGCAGAAGAAGCATCTGACAAAATCTAATATCCTTTCTTGAGAAAAAACACTCAAAACTAGAAAGGGAAGGAAAATTTCCTCAACCTGAAGCAGCTATGAAAAACCTACCGTTAGCATCACACTCAATGGTGAAAGATTAAATGCTTTCCTCATAAAATCAGGACTAAGATAAAGATATCTGTTCTTGCCACTTCCATTCAATATTGTACTAGAGGTGCTAGCCAGGGCACTTAGAAAAGAAAGAAATAAAAAGAACCCAGAGTGAAAGGGAAGAAGTCAAACTATTTCTATTTGGCAGATGCATGATCTTGTATATAGAAAATCCAAAAGAACAAAAAGAATAAAATACTTAGGAAAATATTTAACCAAAGAAACCAAGATTGTACACTGAAATCTATGAAACATCAATGAAAAAATTAAAGACCTTAATAAGTGCAAAGACAACCATGTTCATGAATTGAATACCTTTATATTGTCAAATTAGTGATATTCCCCATATTTATTTACAGATTCAACACAATCCCTATCAAAATCCTAGCTGCCTGTTTTGTAGAAACTGATAAGCTGACCCCAAAATTCACATGGAACTGCAAGGCACCCATAATAGCCAAAATGACCTTGAAAAAGAACAAAGAAGATTCACACATCCCAAATTCAAAACTTACTACAAAGCTACAGTAATCAAGACAATGTAGTACTGGCATAAGGACTGACATATAGGTCAATGGAATGAAATTGAGAGTCCAGAAATAAAGTCTTATATTTATGGTCAATTATTTCTGCATAAGGGTGCCAACACTAGTCACAGGGAAGTAAGTCTTTCAACAACTGGTGCCTGGACAATTGGATATCCACATGCCAAAAAATGAAGCTAGACTCCTACAAGGCACCATATGCAAAAATGTATTAAAGATCTAAATATAGGAGCTAAAACTACAAGACACATATGATTCTTTAAGATATGACACCAAAAGCGCAAGCAACAAAAGAAAAAATAGATAATTTGGATATCACCAAAATTAAAGTCTTTTGTACTTCAAAGAACACCATCAATAAAGTGAAAATACTATCCAAAGGATGGGATAAAATATTTGCAAATAACTTATCTGGTAAGGGACTTGCATCAGAATTAAACAACTCAATAATAAAAAGACAACTCAATCAAAAAATGGGGAAATGTTCTGAATAAACATGTCTCTAAAGATGATAAAACAGCCAAAAGCACATGAAAAGATGCTCAACATTAGTCATTAGGAAAATGCAAATCAAAACTGAGATATCGCTTCACTCCCACTACGACGGCTGGAATCAAAGTCAGATAATATGTGTTGGCCAGGATGTGGAGGAATAAGAACTCAAGTTGCTGGTGGGAATGTAAAATAGTGCAGCCACGTTGGAAAACAGTTGGCAGTTCCTTGAAAGGATTGGGCATATGACCCAGGAATTCACTCCTGTGTACATAGCCAAAAGAAATGAAAGCTTATGTCCACATAAAAACTTGTACACAATGTTCATGGTTGTAGTACTTATAATAGCCAAACAGTGAAAACCACACAAATATCTACCAAATGAACAAAAATATGGTATAGCAATACAATATTATTCAGCTATAAAAAGAAATGAAGTGCTGAAACACACTGCAACATAGATGCACCTTGAAAACATTGTTCTAAGTGAAAAAAGCTAGACACAAAAGGCCACGTTGTATGATTCTATTGATATGGAATATCCAAAATTGGCAAATCTATAGACAAAAAGTAGATAAGTAGATTAGTGGTTAGTACTTGGAGAGCGGGGAGAGACAGTCACTTTTAATGGGTACAAGATTTTTTTTTTTTGCAGTGATGAAGATGCTCTAGAATTATATGTGATGCTTGCACAATCTTGTGAATATTCTAAGAGCCACTAATTATATACCTTAAAGGGGTGAATTTTATTATGTGAATTATCTTAATTAAAAAAACAAAGATGAGGGAAAACACTCCTCCTCCATTTTGAGGTAGATGAGGGTCAACTCCTGTAAAAGAAATCACTACAAGCATCTCCAGCCTCTCAATGGATTCCCTCTTCTGTCTTGCAACAGGTTGCCTAGCATCTGTATCTCAACTTCACTGAGTCTTGGATATGATAATCCAAGCTGAAGGAAGGGCAGGGCCAGGACTGAGACCCAGTCATCCAACTCTGAAGGTTGTACCCTCAATCTGTGCACTATTTACTAGACACATGCCCATCACATTTTCTATGGTTTCCTGGAGACTGGAAGATAGGATAATTATTCCAGATCCTGTTCAGCTGAACATAAGAATCCTGATTTAAGGGTCAATTTGTAGCAATGGTTATAAGGTTCTGGCAAAACAGGTATTCATCATGGTGAGTGCTTCATTTAATATAAAAAACACAGTATTTAGCAAAGAATAGCTCCTTGATGTGAGGGTTTGGCAACAACAGGATGGTGTAAGACACCCGCTCCCATCTCCACTGGGAGAGGAGTGTAGCCACAGAGGCTGGCTGCACAGAGGCTCCTGGTTGCCAGAGCACATCCATAAAGCAGGAAAATCTTGCCTTCAAGGACTTTGTTCTTTTCATCCTTCCCCTCTTAGTAACCTACAGTTTCACAGGTTGAAATGACAGAGCCGGTTATTCTGGGGAGCCACTTCCTCCAAGAGCAAGTTCTTTAGCCACTAAATATTCAAATATTTAAAATAAAAACCCTTTTGGGGGAGGAGGGAGAGGAGACAGGAGACTGAGGCCATCTTTAGCGGAAAAAAGAGAAGCTTCATTGAACATTCTACGGCACGCTGAGTCATTTTCAATCATTCATCAGGTAGTGATTGACAAGCTAGTGGAAAAATAGAGCTAATCCTTTAACAAAGTTATTATGCAACTACTACATGGCAGAGGCACAAAGATAAACAATCTTCCCCATGAATCTGCCCACATCAGGTAATGATTATGGGAAAAAAAGAAAAATCCCAGTGATTCCTCACTGTTCGATGTGCCCAACCATGCATGAACTACCATGGAAGTTTGGGTTGCTGTTAGGTTACAGAGACACTCTGGGGGTTGATGAAGAAGTCTTTATGGGTGAGGCGCTTTTAAAATTTTGGCCTTCAAGGTTACTTGAGAAATATGAAATAATTAAACACAGCATGCTAAGATGTGGGCGGGGATGCAGGGAGACATGCCTGTAACTGATGGTAAATAAGATGTGGGTGGGGACGCAGGGAGACATGCCTGTAACTGATGGTAAAATTGGAAAAGGAGGTGGGGCTGAGCCTATGGAGGGTTTTGGATGCAGGCTTGCAGATTTATTCAAAGGGGAACAAGTTTTGAAGCAAAGGATATTTAAATTAGCAAAATTGTGTTTTGGCAGAACAAAAAAGAATGCAAGAGGACGTTAGTCAGGCAGATGAGTTAGGAAGCTACTAACAGCATCCAGGTGAGTCAGAGGATCAGGGGCTGAAAGGAAGTATGTTGAAGGATGGAGGGGGAAAGAAATGATACAAGCAGTGATAACTGAGGGATGAGGGATTCTGAGTTGAAAATGATGCTTTTAAGGAAGAAACAATAAATGGTAGGTACAGACATAAGAGTTTCATTTTTAAGTGCATTGATTTTGAGGCACCAGAAACATATTCTGGGGATAGAGACTGAGCAGAAGACATGGATTTGAGGAAGAATCTTTTTGAGTGGTGGAGGAATAACAGACAGAATTGGGCAGGTACAGACCAGAACTTTACAATTATAGTAGTATCCATCCAACTGAAAAAGGGACAGTAGCAGATGAACCAAGTTCAGGGTGCTGCCAAGGTTACTGGAGTTCTCACTGGCAAGTAGGAGGCTATGAGTATCTTTCAGGAGAGCATTTTTAGTGGTACAGCAATAGTTTAGCAGCATTTCTCACAGGGACACATCTGCACCAAAATCTTCCTACAGTGGTTAACAAAAGTCAACTACTGGATTTGAATAGGGGAAAAGAAAAAGTCTTG
This sequence comes from Delphinus delphis, assembly GCF_949987515.2. Lineage (NCBI taxonomy): Eukaryota > Metazoa > Chordata > Mammalia > Artiodactyla > Delphinidae > Delphinus > Delphinus delphis. The sequence continues at coordinate 123,105,920 of NC_082684.1, read as the reverse complement.
AGACTCTGCACTAGTAACACTCTCTAGCCTCCCCAGGAAATTATACACTAACACTGTAGTAAAAGACAACGAGAGAGAGCCAGAGGAAGCTGTGCTTTGAATTCTCTGGCAGCTCAGGGAAGGGGTAGGGAGGGTAAAGATGGTCCTTAGAAGCCAGTGGAAGGTCAAAAAAGAAATTTAAGGTAAACAGGTAAGGGGAGCATGACTACAGAGAGCAGCCTTGGGAAGACATTCCTTCCAATGACAGTTTGAATGAAATTCTTGAGAAAACCCCTTAAAGGGGCCTGAAATCCCAGCACAGTCATGGTATTATGGGAACAGGGAGTCATGTTGCCAGGTTACAATCATGTCTTTTCTAGTAAGATGGACCTGTGCCAATTGGGAAATGAATACCATCAGCAAGTGCTGTTTGAAGCCTCATTTCGTGTATCTCCCTGCTTAGGTATGTATCCCAAAATAAAGCTAGGGAAGTTGTCATTGGATTTTATCACACAACTAAGCACAGCCCAGGAAAGTATATAGGGGAGGAAATCCAACTCAATTTGCTGAAGCGGCCAGGCTCCAGAAAAGTTTGGCTACAGGCCGTGTTTTTTTTTTAATCACACAACTAAGCACAGCCCAGGAAAGTATATAGGGGAGGAAATCCAACTCAATTTGCTGAAGCAGCCAGGCTCCAGAAAAGTTTGGCTACAGGCCGCGTTTTTTTTCATCACACAACTAAGCACAGTCCAGGAAAGTATATAGGGGAGGAAATCCAACTCAATTTGCTGAAGCTGCCAGGCTCCAGAGAAGTTTGGCTACAGGCCGTGTTTTTACTGTATGTTTGAAATACTCAGTAACAATGATATATAAGAGAAAGTTTGTATTTTATTTGGAAAACCAATTACTTTAGTTTATGGTTCTTTATTTCCTCCAGAGCTTCCTGCTGATCCAGGCAAAAGAGTACTTTATAACATGACATCTGGGGTAGATATCTACTACAGTCAAAATTTCTATTTTTTTTCCTCTTCCTAAAGATATTGTTCCGTGACAGTTTTGTAAACAGTAGTGAAAAGGAGGCAATGATAAAAAGAAGTGGTAACATGCCCAGGATAATTAGTTACTAAGCAAGTGAGAGCAATTAGTCTAGACAACCAATGAATTTTTCTCTTAAAATATTTTCAAGAGTAGGTTTATTTTCAACTGTTTGTTAAAAGTCTATTTGATGTGAATTCTATGTCTGATAACCTATACTCAATTACTATTCAAAAACTTCACACAGATATTATTACAACTGTAGAACTTCAATACGGTAGTGATAATAAAACTTGAGAACCAAAGAACACAAATTTCTTCATGAATTTATTATACAAAACGCCCCCAGAGTATTTGATTTCTCTTATTCTCACTTTCATTATACACAAGAAGCACAGGAATGAGAGGCCTTTTAAGATGACTGTAGTAGCATGAGGGTCCCTTGCATCAAGGTAGTGTACATACCTTAACAGTGTTCTAAAGGCTGGCCCAGAAAAACCCCATGTTACTTTATCACAATATGGAAAGCAATGTCTTCTTTTTCCACTAAATTATGGTGAAAAATGTCACTTTTATTTAGCATTATGGTACATAACAGTTAAGTCTCAATTACTAAAAGAATTAAAATAATTCTTAAAGACATCCTCTTTCCCCCTCCAATGATTTGAAAGCTGTATTTTTCCTGCCAATTTCAAACAAATCATCAAATTGATCTGTCATAGTCAGTTAAAACAATCATCGAGGCACAAGCTCAGCACATTAGCTGTAACTTGTAGTAAAAGGATATATCAATATGTCTCTTCTCAGTTAAAAATACATAATCCTTTTATTTTATATTGCAATAAAAGAAATTAACAACACAGACACAGAAGACTAGAAAGGGGAAGAAACTACTTACTTCTGAATGTCCAGTAATTTAAACCAACCTGTACTTTTCCATAGTACATGAAAGTATTATTTAACACTTACTTTTTGAAATAAACTTTAATCTTTGGGGATAGACAATGTAAATAGGACTAAAGAGTAATAGTTCCATTCACTTCCAGGTCTCTGCTTACTGTATGATTAGGTAAAACAAGGCACAGTAGCCATCCTTTCCATTATGTTCCAACACTGATCATGTGCCTTGATAAAATGGCTGATTAGATATGATGGCAACATGAAGGGAAGACTTTGGATTGTCTATTTAAAATGCGGGTAATAAGCAATTAATAAAAAATTTATTTTAAGTGCACTTTCACATGCTTTATGTTTATAATAAACAACAAACTTCCTACCTTTCTTGCAAAGGGTTTGACTACCATTTCTTTTGGCCAAATGCACTTTTCCCCAGTAAACTTAAAACAACAACAACAACAACAACAGTGACGACAACAACAAATCCCTGTCCTTCCATATACTAAGAAAGAGGATTGGCTACTGAAACAGTTCATTGCAAGACACATGAAGACAACATACTGTGGCATGAGTTGTTTTTAATTCGTTGTGCTGTTACTAAAGTAAAGTTCTGAGGGCTGCAGTTAAACATTTCAAGTTCTCCCTTCCATCTTTATTGATTTTAAGATTTTGCACAGAAAACTCTTTGGGGACTAGAACAGCAGCAACTGCATCACACTGTTTTCAAGACTTCAAGTTTCAAAAGCAAATTGTTTAAAAAAAAAAATACAGCTCCTGATTTGAGTTAGATACAGGGACAAAAAAAGTAGCACATACTTGAAGGTTACATGGTCTACAAATGGTGGCAATATTTTCCTTGGGAGAGTAGTTTGTTGGTATATATTTTTTAAATATGCAAAAAGGCTCAACCTCAAGCAGTAATAAACACAAGCAAAAGTGATTTAACCCTTAAAATAAATATTCAGAAAAACCTCTCTGTACATACAAGTGAAAGAAAAAGTAACACTTTCACGCAAAAAAATAAAATAAAATAATAATAATAATAAAGGATTTGTTCATATAAGTAGCTGAAATCTGCTGTTCCAGCCCACATATCCCCAATAAAGAAGGGAGGCACAGACATAGGTGACTACTGTGGTTCACTATTTTACAGCCTTTTTGTACTGGGTCACTATCACCACCAATTTTATCCCTCTTGTTATATTTATTAAAATTTTAAATTTATTTCTCCCCCCCCTTTTTTTGTTTTTTTACAGCATGCCAAATCCTTTGGCATAAGTGATGGCCTTCAACAATCTCTCTTTAAGTTTTTCTTTGCTTGAATATTCCGGAAGTAAAAGGACATTAAAGCAAGTATGAGATGTAGGTAACCTATATAGAGAGAAAGGGGAAAAATAGGAAAATAAGTCATGGGAAATATGCTCAGTATTAAATGATCCTACTTTAGATGGTATATATGTTGAGATGGTTTGCAATGCAGACTATACATTAATACAAGTCATGGATAATCTTTCTGCTCTTGCCATACAACTACCAAACTGCAGTTTGTCTCTATCTCATAAATTACTCAGTGCTAATAATGATGATGGTTGATGATAACATATTGCATCCCCAAAATTATTACTACATACCAGATACTGTTTTAGGTACTTAACCCTGAGAGCTCATTTAACTAAATTTTCTCACAATAAACCTACAGACTGGGTGTCAGTTTCCCCACTGTAGAATTGAAGTCACTGAGAAATTAAGTAACTTACTCAAAGGTGGAGGTAATATATTCAAACCTCGTTTCCAAAATTTCAAAGTCTGGGCTCTTTAATGCTTATTAGAAATATTCTTGTATGACTATGTAATTGATTTGATAACCAATAAACTTACATTAATACCAAATAATACAGACAATACCAAATAATATCAAATAATGTAGAAAACTAATAGAAATGTTTCTATACATTCAAGCTATTAAATATACTACTGCTCACATACGGTCACTATGCACCAAATGTTAACTTACACGACGGAGAGGAAACACAATGTAAGGACTATGAAATTCGTCATTCTAGCATAATATAGGGCTGAATAGACAATCTCCTGAGCCTCAACTTTACTATTCTAAATAGATGACATAATATGGCTTTCAATTAAAAAATTCTCAACCAAAAACTAATCACACCAATTTTTAAAATTTCAAATCAAGTGAACTCCATAATAATTTTTAACCTGGCCAGTGTTTAAAAATTTTCTCAAACATTAACAGCAAAATATTCTCTGAACTAATGTTTCATGTGATTTGGAGATTTCTATATAAAATTGCAAAAGTGCTCAGAAGCTTCTGGATACGTTACACATGTGTAATGTGGAATGCAAGGTTTTCAGTATACAGTCACAATTTAATAATTACCTTTCTGTGTCTGGGCCATTTTTGGCTATAATCATCTTTAATTTTCCTAGTCCGCCCACAGGTGCCCTGTCTGTGCCCGTTGTAAACTGCAAGAAGAGTCTTTTCTGCTCATCTGTAAATGAATGAACGATTTCCCAGAACTCCCTAATAAGAAAAGATAAAATACTGATTTTAGTTTGGCATTCATTATAACGAGCACTAATGTAAGTTTATGATTTGCATTAAAACCATAATAGGAGATAACCTGGAAGTTAATATCAAGTACCCTGAAGATTCTTTTCTGGTCATCTAGGACCTAGGAATTCCACTACGCAAATTTATCTTAAGGAAACAGTTTTTAAAAATATAAAAGCTTTTGTTCATCACTACATTATCTACAACAGCAATAACTGGTAAACCTAAGTGTCCAACAAAAGGAAATAATTATGTAAACTGTAAATATATAATCAGTAACAAACAAAAGACAAAATGTGTGTACTGTGAAAACTTAACTCCTGATGTCTTCGGGTGTGTGTGTGTGTGTATTTTATTTACCCCTCCTTTATTTTCTTTGTCTACGTGTGTGCATGTGTGTATACATTGTATTTACCCGTCCTTTATTTTCTTTGTCTGCTCATACCTTACACAACATTGGGGAGAAGGTGATACAGATAAGAGACAAAAGAAAAGGAAAAGAAAAAAATAAAAACAACCCACACACCTAAAAGTACTAATAAAAAAGTATACAATTATTATATAATCAATATCAATAGTGTGTGCTGGGGAAGGGGAGATGGGGTATTATTCTGATATTATCTGTCATCTGCAGTTATTTTAAGAGAATAATTTAATCCCTGGCATTCCTAAAACCTATGTGATAAAAGTCATGTTATAATGATGCTTGTTAAACTTACTCTAAAAACAAAATGCAAGCACATTAAGAGCAATCCTGGCATGCTTGTTTGAATAATAATCCATAAATTTAACATACACACTACTTCTCAGATAAAAATTTTTAAGATTTTGGAAAACAATTAAAAACATTTTTAATTGGTGAAAGAATGCATTTTTTAAATTTAATTTTTATTTTATATTGGAGTATAGTTGATTTACAATGTTGTGTTAGTTTCAGGTGTACAGCAAAGTGATTCAGTTATACATATATCCATTCTTTTTCAGCTTCTTTTCCCATATAGGTTATTACAAAATACTGAGTTCCCTGTGCTACAGAATAGGTCCTTGTTGATTATCTATTTTATATACAGTAGTGTATATATGTTAATCCCAAACTCCTAATTTATCCCTCCTCCCACCTGTCCCCTTTGGTAACCATTAAGTTGGTTTTAGAAGTCTGAGTCTGTTTCTGTTTTGTAAATAAGTGCACTTGTATCATTTTTTTTTAGATTCCACATATAAGTGATATCATATGGTATTTGTCTTTCTCTATTTGATTTACCTCACTTAGTATGATCATCTACAGGTCCATCCATGTTGCTGCAAATGGCATTATTTCATTCTTTTTTATGGCTAAGTAATATCCATTGTACATATGTACCACATCTTCTTTATCCATTCCTTTGCTGATGAACATTTAGGTTGCTTCCACATCTTGGCTATTGTAAATAGTGCTGCAATGAACACTGGGATGCATGTATCCTTTTGAATTATCCTTTTCTCCAGATATATGCCCAGGAGTGGGATTGCTGGATCATATGGTACCTCTATTTTTAATTTTTAAGGAACTTCCATACTGTTCTCCATAGTGGCTATATCAATTTACATTCCTACCAACAGTGTGGGAGGATTCCCTTTTCTCCACACCCTCTCCAGCACTTATTTTTTGTAGATTTTTTGATGATGGCCATTCTGACCGGTGTGAGGTGATACCTCATTGCAGTTTCTATTTGCATTTCTCTAATAATTAGCGATGTTGAGCATTTTTTCATGTGCTTTTTGGTCATCTGTATGTCATCTTCAAAGGAATGTCTATTTAGATTTTCTGCCCATTTTCTGATTAGCTTGTTTTTTGATATTCAGCTGCATGAGCTGTTTGCATATTTTGGAGATTAATCCCTTGTTGGTCACTTCGTTTGCAAATATATTCTCCCATTCTGTGGGTTGTCTTTTTGTTTTGTTTATGGTTTCATTTGCTGTGCAAAAAGCTTTTAAGTTTCATTAGGTCCCATTTGTTTATTTTTGTTTTTATTTTCATTATTTCAGAAAGATATTGCTGCAATTTATGTCACAGAGTTTTCTGCCTATGTTTTCCTCTAGAGTTTTATAGTATAGTCTTACATTTAGGTCTTTAATCCATTTTGAATTTATTTTTGTGTATAGTGTTAGAGAATGTTCTAATTTCATTCTTTTCCATATAGCTGTCCAGTTTTCCCAGCACCACTTACTAAAGAGACTGTCTTTTCTCCACTGTATATTCTTGCCTCCTCTGTCATAGATTAATTGACCATAGGTGTATGGGTTTGTATTTGAGCTTTCTATCCTGTTCCATTGATCTATATTTCTATTTTTGTGCTAATACCAAACTGTTTTGATTACTGTAGCTTTGTAGTATAGTCTGAAGTCAGGGAACCTGATTCCTCCAGCTCCATTTTTCTTTCTCAGGATTGCTGTGGCTATTTGGGGTCTTTTCTGTTTCTGTACAAATTTTTAAAATTTTGTTCTAGAAAATGCCATTGATAATTTGATAGGAATTGGATTATCTGTAGGTTACCTTGGGTAGTATAGTCATTTTGACAATACTGAATCTTTCAATCCAAGAACATGGTATATCTTTCCATCTGTTTGTGTTGTCTTCGATTTCTTTCATCAGCATCCTATAGTTTTCGGAGCACAGGTCTTTTTTCTCCTTAGGTAGGTTTATTCCTAGGTATTTTATTCTTTTTGATGCGATGGTAAATGGGATTGTTTCCTTAATTTCCCTTTCTGATCTTTCATTGTTAGTGTATAGAAATGCAAGAGATTTCTGTATATTAATTTTGTATTCTGCAACTTTACCGAATTCATTGATAAGCTCTAGTTTTCTGAAGAATGCATTTTAATATTTATTTGAAAGTTCTTTCCAGAAACTTGGCAGAGAATGTCATACTTCCTACATCCATAATTACAATTCTAGTTTTTGATATTCTAGTATTCCAGAATACAATTTCTATTACCAAAATGCTAGTATTTTTGTTGGTGCAATGCCATTATTTCTAACATAGCTTAGCAGCTTTATTAGCATTCTTGGCTCTCTCCACTTCCCTTCCCTGACACTCTAATATCCTCCCCACCCTTCAGTTCTTGCAAACCCCCTATTCACCTAGAGAAAAGAATTTTAAAATAACTACACAAGAGGAAATTGGACATGGAATGTATAGGCACATCTCTCAGGAAGGAGAGAAATCATACCACAGTTTAGGTCATTCCTTTTGGGTGGCTGGCAAGAAAAAGCAAGTCTGCTGTAACCCAGAGCCCTTTGTCAGGGCAGAAAAGCTTCCTCACCCTTCAGGAGTGTTCTAAAGCCATACTGAATCAGCCACACCTGAAGAGGCAGACCAACGGGTGCCCTTGAGTAGAGGAGACAAACCCTGAAGGAAAACAGCAGACCAGCAGTGGTCACTGTGACAAGTTTAGCTGTTTTTTTGGTTCTTTCTAAAAAATTAGAACTTAAAATATTAGGGTTACTCCTATCAGTTTATATAATGAAAACACTTACTGAGCAAAATTCTTCTTTTCCTATAAGTGTTACGTTCTACATTAAAACTGTGAACTAAGAATGCAACTATTTAGAAAACTGAAAATGAAAAAAAGAAGCTTCTGTGTTTCTACATTAAAGTGGTAGCTGTATGGATTGCATCCCACTCACATCTTCTAAAACCTATCCAGTACATAAAGGAGACAAATTCCAATAAAAACACCCATAATCTATGCCTAAGTTAACTAGAAAAACAGAGTGGAAAACTCAAACTGACATGTAAACTGGAGTTTATATACACCTGAGTCCACACCAGCAGAGTCCAGCAGCAGCTATGTGGAAGAATGGGGTGTGCAGAATTACATGGGCTAGGGTTCACCCCAAAAGGGCACCCCAAGAGTGAACTACTAAGGGCAGGTAAGAGCACTGGCAAGAGGAAAGTATCTTGGACCAAATATGGCCGTCTTAGGAAGACATCATGCCTGAAAGGGATAGGGGGCACCCTGGAAAGCAAAGGTGTCCCCTAAAAGTAGCTTCTGGTTGTAAAGGGATGAAAGCAGGTGACAAAAATTGGCCCTAGTCAGGTAGAAGGCACTGGGCCACATAAACACACATGGAACTCAGTGAGAGATGGACAAATCTGAAATAGAAATTAGAAGTCTCTAAAATACTCAAGAAATATGCAAAATAAACTTGGAAATAAAGCTAATTTATGTGGTGACTAAAGGAGAAACAGTATGACTAAAATTTCTACTATGGACATAGGAGGTCAGAAACAGAAGAGCAAAAATAAAAAGTATTTTTAAAAAAACTAAAGAAATACAAAGTATTTAACTGCATAAACATAATAGTTTTCATTTGCAAAACACCCCTGTAAGCAAAGTCAAATGACAAACTAGGAAAAAACATCTGCCAATTTATTCAAGTGCTGATGTCCGTAATACAAATATAAAGTTTCTAAAAATCAAAATGACTGAGCAGCAAAATGAGCAGAACTATAAAAATTACTAATAGCTTAAATATAAGAAAAGATGCCTAACCTCCCTCATTCATAATGAGAAAACCACAAATTATAACTACACTGAAATGCCATTTCTCAACTAACAGACAGGTAAACAGCTGAGTTTAACAACACAATGGGTTTGGGAAAATTGTAAGAAATGAGATACTCATATATTACTGGTGGGAGTGCAAAATGTCACAATTTCTGTGAAGGAGAATTTGGCAGTATTTAACAAAATTACATATGTATCTACCATTTGGTTCAACAATCCCACTTTTAGCACCAATTCCCAATTTAATGATGTCTCTACATATGTATGGAATAATCCGTATGTAAGATGATTCACTGTGACTTTCTCCTAACAGGGTTGGAAATAACCAACATGTCTGTCTACACAATACGACAGTATTTAGACACACTTTTTTTTTTAAACTGCTAAAGTAAAAAATGTAATAGGACCCAGGGTCTCCTAACAAAACAGCCATAATGTCCACCATACAATCCAAAATCACCTGTCAAACCAAGAACCAGGAAAATCACAAGGAAGAAAGAGAATCAACCAATGTCAACACTGTGATGAATAAGATACTGGAATTAACTGACAAAGATTTTAATGAGGTCGTCATAAAAATGATTCTACAAGCAATTACAAGTTCTAGTGTTTCAAAACTGAAACATCAGAAACTCTCAGCAAAAATTATAAGTTATAATAAAAAAGAGCCAAATGGAAATTACAGAACTAAAAAACAGAGTAAGAGAAAAATACGAGATGGGCTCAATAGTAGAGTCAAGATGACCAAGGATAAAAATCTGAACAAAAGAGAAAATAGACTGAAAAAAGATAAATAGAGCCTCAGGTACATGTGAACAATGACAAATGACTGAATGTTGGTATCATGAGAGGCATAGAAAGAAAGGAAAAAGAGGGATTTCTCTGGTGGTACAGTGGGTAAGACTCCATACTCTCAATACAGGGGGCCTGGGTTTGATCCCTGGTCAGAGAACTAGATCTCGCACGCATGTCGCAACTAAGAGTTCACAAGCCGCAACTAAAGATCCCACATCCACGATGAAGATCCCGCATGCCACAACTAAGAGTTGGTGCAGCCAAAATAAATAAATAAAGGAATATTTAAAAAAAAAAAAGGAAAAACAGAGTGGTACTGAAAAAGTATTTCAAGAAATCATGCCTGAAAACATCCCATGTTTGGAAAAAGACACAAACCCAGACTTAAGAAGCTAAGAAACCCCAAATAGCACAAACAAAACTGTTCTTCAGAAATAAAGGGGAAGTCACCCTCAGGCAAAGGAAAACTAAAAGAATTTGTCATTAGCAGATCTGCCTTTGAAGACTAACTAAAGGAAGTGATAAAAGATGGACTCTGAGGCAAACAGAAGAAAGAACAGAAATAGAAGAAATACAGGTACATACAACAGACTACCATCCTCCTCATGAATTTTATAAATCATATGTGATGACTGCTACAAAAATTATAACAGCAGTAATATTCAAGACAACGATATTTAAAGGTGGGGTTTCCATACTTCACAGGAAGAGATTTTGATAGCAATATCACATATGTACAATGTAATACCAACAGCAACCATGAAGAACACTATACTAAGCAACATACACAAAAAAAGAACACTAAAATCATGAAATCCTTAAAATGTTCAAATAACTAAGTATCCCACAGAAGGCAAAAAGATATCAACAAGGAACCATAAAGAAGAAAGAAACAGAAAACAAATAAAATGGCAGACTTGAGTCCTAACATATCAATAATTACCTTGAATACAAATGGCCTAAATATACCTAAAGGCAAAGATTGACAGACATGACTCACCTATTTTTAAGAAACTCATTTCAAATTCAGCAACATAGATAGGTTGAAAAGTAAAAAGACATTAAAAGATATATCATGCAAACAAAAAGCAAAGCAATACAAAACCAGGAATGGTTACAGTCATATCAGATTCAGATCAAAGAAAATTACAAGACATAAAGAGAGACCTTACATAATGATGGGGGGTGGGGTGGGGAGTCAAATTAGAAGTATGGGATTAACAGATACAAACTACTATACATAAAATAGATAAGCAACAAGCATTTACTGTACAGCACAGGGAATTATACCCAATCTTATAATAACCTATAATGAAATATAATCTGCAAAAAAAAAATCACTATGTTGTACACCTGAAACTAACACAACATTGCAATACTGCAAATCAACTATACTTCAAAAAAAAATTTTTTTAAGCATTCACATATGATCTTAAGATATGTATCAAGTAGCAATTATGTTATTATAAAAGATAGAAATAAAATTAAGACCTTAACTTAAAAGTAATTTCTCCATAAGGAGGAGCACAAGATATCTTCAACTATTCTAAGGGAAACATTAAGACGCTACACAGTCATAACTATCTGTGATCAATAATATCACTAACAGAGATGCTGCTGTGATAATACTCACAAGTGAGGTTATCCTTTCATCATGTTATCTCAACCCTTTTATGGGTCACCTTTGAACTTCAAGTAAATAGCAGAACCGTGGTTGCTAAAAGTAAAAAAAGCTCACGACTGCTGCTAGAAATGACCAAGGGTGTGCTAAATAGAGGAAATATCAGTAACCTCCCACAAACCAGAATGAAGAATAAAGTAACAGAACAAAAGTAAACAAGAGAACATAAAATAACATATTGTTTATTTCTAGATACAACTGATATTCATTATGGTTTTCACACACTTGAGTCTTAAGAGTAATAACCTTCAGAGACAACCTCCAGGAATGCCTTCCCACCTCACTCCACCAGTGACTACCAGAAGGGCATCTTTGTCCCCTTAAACCCACCTTAGTAGGAGAGGAAGAAGCCTATGTCTTTCAGGACTGGACAGTAGTAAAGAAAAGAAGACAATAGCATTTGCTTGGAAGCAGTTAAGACTGGGAATCTCTGCTTCTTTCTGTGAGAATCTGGAGGCTTCAGATGTACAATAACAATTCTAGTATGTACCTTGCCATGTTGTAAGGATTAAATCAAAGAATGTACCATTTCACACAAAAGATGCTTCATATAGGGTAGGTAAGTAACATTTCACAGAGTTCAAAAGAAAGGAGAAATACTCGGAAGTGATAGTTCTATTTTCCTCATCATGTAACTGGCAGTAAGCACATTCTAACCAGAATTACTAGGAATATTAGATACGTTATACCCCCAATGCAGAAAAAAACATGCCACTTACATAAAACACATTAGTCAGGAAATAAACCACAAGATTAACAATAAGAACTGGTGACTGATTATATTACGAATATACCTCCAATTTTATAGATTGAGAATTTGTGAGTTTGCTTATTTGGGAAGTAAAACCTGGAGACAAAGGTCTAAAGCATAAAGCACACATCCCTTTGGTGAATTAAATCTTCCTTTTAAGAATTAAGCACTTACCTAATCACAACAGAGTCCCTGGTATAGCCACCGTCATATTCTGTAGTTTCTTCTAGTGCTTGGAAATCTAGATTCTGCAAATTCAAGAAAACATGTCTTAACATCTACACCACACCATTACAAACAATTAATCAATAGAAGATATTTTTGCAAACCCTTGCTTTCTTACCCGGCTTCCACATATAAGCAATTCAATTTCCTCTGGTCTGAATAAGTACTTTAAAGGAGATTCATTGGTCACCATATGAAAACCTCTCCGAAAAGCCTTGAACTGTTTTTCTACTGATTTATTGAGAATGTAGTCAGAATAGAGATTGACAAATTCCTGCAGAAAATATTAACCACAAGAGCATCTTATAATATGCAGTACAACAAAACACAACGAGCTACAGGGCTGCATAACTTTTTTGTTTTTATTTTCCCAAAGAAAAAACATTCAAGAATATTTTTTAAAATTCAAACTTTACACACACAAAGGAAAATACCTTTAACAATTTCACAGCTCTCTATTATAGTCAATACTGAACTGTAAAAAGGCCATGCACAAATAAGTTGATACAATTTTAAAGTTCTCTCAATTAGGTATGCAAACAAAGAGACATTTAAACCATTTATACATCAATTTATAAAAATTAACATTTTTAATAAAGTGCAATGTACTGGATATGTATAAGCAAACAAGAAAGTCTCATGTTTTCTATTCTAGAATATTTGGGGAGCTGCCTACTGTATCCAGTTCAACAAAAATATTGGTTTTAATTGATGCACAAGCTACTATACCAAATCATAAATGGAAAATATACTTTTGTATCCTAACTTAGTGAATATAATATTTTATCAAAAATTATATTAACATCACACTTACTAAAGGTTTTATATATATCATAATTTCCCTGTTATGCTCTGGGTTATTCCCCTCTGTTTACAGATGCATACTTTTCTAGTCAACAGAAAACACAAAACTGATTTCTTTAAAGTAGTCTTTAATACTTTTCAGACATATACTTAAGGCACATGTATGTGTGAGTACATTAAATGCAATTATCATCTGTTTGGTTATAAGGACCTTAATTACAAGGTCCCTGTTTCCCTCCCCTCTACAGCTTAATATGAGAAACACCCCACTTCATGCTTTATACCACAGCCACACTGAGCCATTCACTACCTCCTACGCATGCCTTCTTTCTCTAAAAGGGGCTTAATGCCCAACCATGTGCTCTCATACAGCTTACAGCCAAAATTTAGGAAACTGTGGTTATTTCCTTTATAATAACTTGGTTACTTGATTTCTTGGGTCTCTGTACGGATATTAGATACTCCTTTAAAAACTAGAAGCATATATGATTTAAAATTCTGTTAATAAAGAGAAAAGACAAGGATGACATAAAAACATTTATTACCTTCCTGTTTTCATTTGTAATTGGAATTTTATCACCATTTTCCTTTAGATCATACATCATTGGATTACCAAAAAGATCCGTCTGAGATATCTGGAAAGTGATCATCATATCATCTTCCACATTCCCTTCATACTCCAGTAAGTCTTTTAAACTCTGATATAGAACCTAACAATCAGAAATGGAAAATTAAGGCTACCACAGAACTACAAAATACAACAGTTTGTATCACTCTTCTTGGGAAAAGATTAAAAAAAAAAAAAGCCTTTAACAATAAAAATTAAAGCATAGATAGTATTCCTGCCCCAATAGTTTATATGTAGAAACTAAAGAAAGACTGTCAGTCATTGGTGATGTCCCATTCTCTGCTGAGAAACCCCACACTAGCTACTTAGCAATGGATCTCACACTGTGCTCTCATGAGAACCTTAGAGGTGTGTCTCAAGGTTAAAGAGCGGCTGTAGCCACCAGCCCCTTACTCAGCGCAGCTCTGATTTAACTGGGCAATTTCATGATTTCATTAAAAACAAACAAACGAACAAAAAATTAAAAACACTTTCCTACAGAATCAATCTTTACAAAGCCAGCTTGCTGACAGCAATATGTAAAAAAGTTCCCCTTCGAGTTTTTAAGTGTTTATGGTACTTCAGACAGATTAAAGCAACTTTATTTTACTAGGTATAGATATTAACAAAGGTTCCAAATGAAAGCTTTAAAATTTTTATATAAATGAAACTCTGTATTTGCTTTTAAATAAAATCTAAAAGAGAGAAGAAAAAATGACCAAAGACTTACAGGGTGCGAGTCTCCCAGGTCAAGAAAAGTTCCTTTTTTCCCCATTAGCTTCCTGTAGACAACCATGGGAAAATGTACATCCAGTATACAGTTATTGTAAATAGCCAGACCCAGTACTATGCCAATCAGAGTGAACTGACCCTCAGTTTCAAAAGAGGATGGATTAAACCAAAACAATTTTGTAGATTCATCATACGTGAACATACCTATAAGAAATGATTTTTAAAAATACATTACTTTCACATTTTATTACAGACTGATGAACAAATATTTATACATATAAAATATAAAAATATACAATAATTATACATGTAAGCTTATGTGCACTACGTATAGAAATATTTTTTCTCTTAGATTAACACTTGAGAAAACAAAGTTCAAATACATATGAATGTTATAAATTGTGGCAAATGGTAGCATATATTTTTAAGAAGCCAAAGAAATAAAGTAATAAGGCATTTTGGTGGCATTTTCTAAGAAGTTAGGGAAAATGTTCATTAAATTCAAGTTCTCTAATCTTCTACTAACACAAATGAAAAGTTAATCTGCATTCACACTTTATCTACTCAATCGTTGAAAAATAAATGCAAACGGAAAAAAGGCTAATCATACTTTGAAAATGTTTCACTTATAAAAACATATTCAATCCATACATACCGTTTTAAAAAACAATTTTGAATTTCATTAAGTAAAAGTCTGTTTTCTCCCCAAATTGCACAACGGTTCCATGAAGTTTTTCCAGCACCTTTCTAACAAAGATGCCAATTACTTAAACTCAGGTAAACTTGATAAACTTAGATTATGCCCCAAAATCAAACCCATTTAATACACACATTAACTGTGAGCCAGTAAGTAAAACAAAAGTAATTTATATTTGTAGTCGTCTTTCAGTTTCACATGGTCTTCACTATTTTAAACGCAAGTTTGGAAACCTTTTTGATATCACTCATTTAAAAATAGGAATCTGAATAGCCATTACCAAGGTAGATTTATCTCCTTCCCTTTAAAGAAATATCTAAGATAAAAGTTAAATGATATTTTAATTGAATTAACAATTTCATTTTACTAAAATGGTTTTCACTTGCTACTGTGAAACTGAATGAAAATATTTTAAGAATTAGGTCTGGAAAAGAGGGGGAAGTTCCAATAGAACAAACTTTAGAAATCAATAGAGCATATAAATCAATTTATAAGTTTTTTAAAAGTTTTGAAAATGTTTCTTCATTTTCACATGCAGTTTAAGTTAAATGTAAAGGGAAATTTAAAAGGTCCCCTTGATCATAAGAACATGAATTAAACTAAGACATTTTTCTAATGCAATTTAATGTTCATGAAATAACATTTTATAAATTATCCAATTCATACTTGAATTTCACAGTTTACATCCAAATTTTTTTACAGGCCTAAGTTACAACATCTACTGAAGTGCTTAAAAACTTCATTTAATTATAAATATGGTATTAACAGGGTCAGAACAGTTAAAAATAATTACAATTAATAACTTTGATGAAATATCACAAATGCATGTCCTTGGTCTCAAGGGCAATAAATTACAAATTAATCAGAATGTAAATTACATAGGTCACTACTCTCATCTTTCTGTGTGAAAGATAATAATATTAAAGTTCAAGGAGATACCATTTGGGGCACATTTATTTTCAGGTCCCTGGAAGAAAAGCTCCATAAAGCGTGGCTCTTCTAAAATATTCCTTTTTGATATTTCTATTGTCATCATTTTAATTGTTTTACTATCAAGTGGATCTGTTTAATGTATGGTTTTTCTTAAAAGTATTTCTGCATATAATGTAAATATACTTTATAGCTAATGTTTAACTTTTTTAGATACATCAGAACCTACAGCTAAAGTTTACCAAATTTATGAAGGTCATAAATTTTCTGTCTCAAAAAGGGCATGGTTCTATGTGTCTAGGTTTACTTTGAATGAATTACATACAAAATGGCATAGCTTTCTGATTAACAAACATTAGCTAAAATACAAAGTCTTAACTATTATATTTATGTCATGAACTCAAAATGTCTATTTTCATTTGCAAGTAGACTAAGAACAATTACAGAAAAGTCAATTCACTGTACATACTGAGAATCAATAGACTTTAACGGTTCAATTCTCAAAGCTTAAGGGAAATGATCTGTAGTACTCTCTGCCACATTCTTCACAATTATGATGGTAGCTTTTGAGAAATTCTTTTCCTGTAACTGTCATGCAATCAATTTTAAAAGTAAGCAAACCCAGTAATCAAGTAGTTATACTGTAGAAATTGAATTAGATCACAATTATACAATAGTATACTACCTAAGAAGCTGTTATCTTTTTCCTGTTCTACTTTGCCAAGTCTGTCTATTACTTTGTCTATCAGTGAAACCCAAATTCTTCACTTTTAGACTGATATATTATAGATCAGTTTTTCCCAAACTGTGTTCAATGAAAACTCTTCTGGGAAGCAAATACTATTAGATACAGGATGGAAGAAGGGTTCTGGAGTTCAAAAAGTTTGGGAAAACATTACAATATTAAGCCCAAGAAATCCTGTAGCAAATAAACCAAATTAATTTGATATCAGCCAGTGTTTCCAAACTTTGAGCATGATACACTTGTGAGACATTCTCAACAGTCTTCAGACCATTATTCTATGAAACTCTTGTCTCAGAAATGCTATGGGTCGGACTTCCCTGGTGGTCCAGTGGTTAAGAATCCACCTTCCAGGGGCTTCCCTGGCGGCACAGTGGTTAAAAATCCACCCGTCAATGCAGGGGACATGGGTTCACTCCCTGGTCCAGGAAGATCCCACATGCCGCAGAGCAACTAAGTCCGTGTGCCACAACTACAGAGCCTGTGCTCTATAGCCCGCGAGCCACAACTACTGAGCCCGCGTGCCACAACTACTGAGCCTGCATGCTGCAACTACTGAAGCCCACGCACCTAGAGCCCATGCTCCGCAACAAGAGAAGCCACTGTAATGAGAAGCCTGCGCACCGCAACAAAGAGTAGCCCCCGCTCGCCCCAACTAGAGGAAAGCCCATGCGCAGCAACGAAGACCCAATGTAGCCAAAAAATAAAAAATAATAATAATTATAATTATATATATATAAAAATATATAATTATATATAATATATATTATATATATTATAAATATATATAATAATAATAATAATAATTATCTAAATAAGAACTTGAATAAATGAGTGATGCAGGACCAATCCCCAAAGTCCACAAATTCAGTCATTATCTGTGACTCTAGGTAATCCATACCAAAATCTCCTTCTGCTGCTCTTCATAACTGAAAATATTTATAAACCTAGGTAAATAAATTCTTAATTCAAAAAGATATGACACCATGATCACATCACTAAAATATTTACCAATATCTGGATTGAAGATTTCCTCCACAACCAGCTGAAAAAATTCTTTGGAAACACCTCCCTCATCAACTCCTTGTTCTCCTTCAAATTCCACATACAACTGTTTCTTCAAGTCTGCAGGATTTTCCATAGCGATCATCTCTAGCTAGTGAGTGAAAAGATAAAGTGAAAAGGTGAATGCCAGTATTAGGATGAAAGAAAATAAAAATAAGGTGTAGGGGTAGGGAGCAAATAAAAGATAACGTTTTTGATATATTTTAAATGGAAACAGGAAGCAAACTGGTAAAAAGCCAGCGAAGGCAAAGATTCAGTCTCACAGATAATGGAAAAATAGGACAGAAGAAAAACCGGCATCGAATTCTAAAGGGTTACTTTCTAACTACTGATCTGTTATGAAATTAACATACAGTAGAAAATTAGAATTAGGTTTTCTGTTAATTATGTATATAACAAACCTGGGCAGTAAGATTAGGACATGGAAAAAAGTCAAGATAACAAAAATGCCTTAAGTAACTACTCAAATTATTTCAGGAGAAACAACGGCTTATAGAAGTTTGACTTCAAAACTGTTCACTTGTAGTTCTTTATGTTTACTAAAATAGAAACTCAAGAATTAAGTCTTAATATCTATTAAACCATAAATAAAACAATTTCAATTAAGAAAAATACATTTAGGGAAGCAGTTTATGGTCTCCTAATAGCACCTTAGGTACAAATTACCATTTTAATGGATTAGAACATATTTTATATCCACTTTTTTTTTAAAGCAGATGAGACATACACTTGCCTATACCCTTACTCTTAACTTCTAACAGTTATCAAACCCCAGTTTCAACATTTCTTCAACTATAAATCTTTCCCAAATACTTTTTGTATCTATAGAATAATATAATGATTGCTCTCAGTTATTGAGATTAATCATAAAATCAACACTGTATTCTAATGTGAAATATTTATACTGTAATTTGTTGTCTTATGTGTCTGAAATTTACTAACAGCATGCCTGACTGATCATCCACCTTATTTGCTAAAGTGACTTTAAATCTGCCAAAACAGAACATATTTAAGGGTGTTCAGGTTTTTGCAACTATTCCAATTAGAATCTTTAAAATGGTTTTGAGCAATGCAAACATCATCAGAGTAAGTGTACTATAGTCAGTCCTAAAGTAATTACTTTAAGTAACAGCACTATTTTGTACATTCTAGTGTGTCTATAAAAAATAAAATAAAATCTCACAAATTCATGATTCAGGTCAGTTGCCCTAGATCAATGTTTTTCAAGCTGCCAACTGCAATTCATTAGTGGGTAGTCCAATCCATGTAATGAAAACCAAATAAGGGAAAAAATCAGAATGCATTCCACAAAGTACTGGCACCTACTGTTCTGTGAAACTTTTGCTTCAATTATATGTACAGGCAGATATGCACATGAGTACTGGAATGCTATGTAAAATATCTCTTACTAGGGGCTGCAATCAAAAACATTTGAACAAAGCCAAAATGATCTCCTGGATATCTTCGACTTTTGGATTCTATGATTCTGTGAATTTAGAATCTTTAGCTTTAAGAATGTCTATCCCGTACAACAGTGGTTATCTACCATTTGCAAAATCATTTTTATGCCAAGTTGTATTAAGATAATTTATCTTTGAGACAGTGCCGTTGTGGAAAGATTGAGTCAAATACTCTGTATTAGTCCCAACTGTCACTTAACATAATTTTTAACCTTTAAATTTTAGCAAGGAACTCAGCTGAGCCTGTTTCCTCATCTGCAAAGGGGGAAAAAATTAGGATGGTATTCTTCACACTGCGAAGTTGTGAAGGCTTAATAAGAATGTATGAGAAAGAGTTCTAGAGTGGGTGATATTAAGATAACACATCATACTGTTACCTTTTAAAACACCTCTGCTCTTTGAACAAAAAATTCTCAATTTGATTTTATAGCCTAGTCTCAAATTTTGAAAATAACTTAGGGGAAAAAAAATAGTTCCAGTTGGAAACCTGTTTCAAGTCACTGGCTATAAAGAATTCCATGGACTAAGTCAGAATTATCATCTTAGCTCAAATGTGGTTTACCCATCAGGCCAATATCCTGTATTGCCATGAAACGCATTGCTAATTTCCTTCTCCCAGTTTCCACCTGCCTAGGTGTTATAGAAATGTACATCAATGTTTATGTACACCCTTACAACACAAAGACAAACCTGCTTCTATCAGGTACAGCTGTTCCAAGGTGGAAAAAAATAATTATCTGTTATTTAATTATGTGTCCTGTATCTCTTCCTCACTAACATTGGTAACTGAGAGCTGACTCTGTGTCAATGTGACATACTTTTTAAAGAATTTGGTGTAGTTTCTAAAGAATTCAGAGGCCCCGTGTTCTAGTCTTAGCTCCACACAAGACACTTCGTATCACAGGTGAAGCAAATTTATCTTCAGTCTTAATAAAATATTACATGTCTCTCCATTCCCACCAATCTTCACTCCGTTCCACACCTTGAATGCCAAAAGAATTTAATGCAATATGTTCTATTATTATGATAATTATAAACAAGTCACTTTATCTCTTTTAGTTTCATCTGTAAAATGAGCATAAAAATATATCAATAAGTTAATGTATGCGAAGCACAGATGAATTCCCTGCACAACAATTCTTTATAAATACTAGCTCTTGGGCTTCCCTGGTGGCGCGGTGGTTCAGAGTCCGCCTGCCGATGCAGGGGACTTGGTTTCGTGCCCTGGTCCGGGAAGATCCCACATGCCGCGGAGCGGCTGGGCCCATGAGCCATGGCCGTTGAGCCTGCGCATCCAGAGCCTGTGCTCCACAACGGGAGAGGCCACAACAATGAGAAGCCCACGTACCACAAAAAAAAAAAAAAAAAAAAAAAATACTAGCTCTTATTATTACGTTTGTTTTATTGGCTCTCAAATTTTTTTCAGGCTTGGCTGAAAATTTAACGACTCAGCTATAACAGAACAAAAATATTCCGGTATTAACAACAAAACAATATATAGCACTTAATATGCCAGGACACTTTACACGTATCAACTCATTTAATCTTCATAAGAATCTTATCAGGTCGGTAATATTATTAACCCTATTTTACAGATGCATACCCTGAAGTAATGAGATTCATAAACTTGCTCAAGTCAGTCAGTAAATGGTAGAACAGAAATTCTAGTCCGGGCACCAAGCTCTTTACCATGCTTTACTGCCTCTCCTCAATGACTAGCAACAATCTTTTTTAAAATATTGAGTGATTTTCATTGTTATGCTCTTCTGTATGTTTCAATCTTTTTTTATTACAATAAATATATATTATTTTTAGAATCAGGATATATTCAAATGTAAATATTCACAGAAAGAATGGCTTGAAAAACAGACTGCAACTGAATTCCGTGGGTGAAAATTTCCCATTATTATTTATTTTAGATTATCATTCTCAGATATACTACATGGTTCTCTAAAATATGGTATAATTTATGACATCAGTAGCCTATCTTTTATAAAAATTACATTTGTGGTAACAAACACATAACAAAATTTAGCAATAATTATTTTGACAAAGGCCATTATGAATGGACTGCATTTATTTTTCTTAAAAACAAGCACTTCTAATTCATTGTTCAATTAGAGAAGACTTAAGAATTAAATAGTAAAGGTATATCACTTTATGTAATAGACACATACCATTTAAAATTCAATTTTTTTAATCAAAAGCTATCTTGAAGGCAGGAGAATATTTGGAAATTGGAAGCATATGTCAATGAACACTCTGAAAAAGGAGAATTTGCATGCATCCTTTAATTAAATTCATTTAGTACACAGACCTCGATTTTTACATATAGGTTTTCTTAGAGTACACTTTGTATTAATTTAATATGGAGACTGGCAAAAGACAGATTATGTCAAATGTATCCTGATTCATAGTCGAAAAAAAAATTCCTAATGGTATGGATATTTAAGTAGAAGTAGCAGTATTCAGATAAAACAGACCTAATACTTAAGAATGCTTAGGATCCATAAGAATGGCTGGCTTAAACTACTTCAGTCAACTTACTAGAATCTACGTTTAAACACTTTGCTAGTGAGTACATTAAAACTATTGACTGGAATGAGATTTTTAGATCACCTGGGTATATTTAGCTTTTTCATTTCTCTGTAAAGAGATTAGGAAAAGTTGTTTATCTTAAATATAAAGTTTAGATGTCTGGGTAACAGCCAAATCATATAATCACATCTGCCTGTGAGACCAGGAACCCTGAGTTCTACTTCCAATTCTGTTATTAATTTCTGTAGGTCAGAATCTGAGTTTCATTTTCCTCGCATGTAACAACTAAGAAGTTTGACAAGTTTCATTGCTTTAAACTATTTTACGATGAATCTATGTAGATCTATTTCACTCTCTTGTTCTAATTAAAGGACAAAAATCAGGTATGAAATTCTTCAATTCAATTAGAATAAATCTTAAGAAACTATAATGGCCATTGCATTAAGCACAATATAGTGAATGTAGATGATACAATTAAACATACCTAAAGGAGCACAGAATAATCTTACTCCTAAAGCACTGTAGGTCAATTGACAAGAATCAAGTTTTGTTTCAATAATAACTAAGGGTGTCTATCAAGAAAAATGCTGGGGACTGGGTTAGACAGTATTGGTATAGCAGAGCCCAGAATAAAATGAGTGAGTGATTTTTAGAAGAGGTTGAGCATAACCTCTTGGCAGTAGGGCTTGCATTTGTACCTATCACCTTTAATATGTTCTAGTTCTTATTTTTGGACTTTCCTATCCAATTCTACATCACAGCCATTTCTTTTGGTCTTTAGATCTCTACTCAAAATTCTAGGACTCCCTGACTAATCTGAACCAAGTCTCATATCACCCCTTACCCCTATGCCTACAATCCTCATCACTCTCTTAAAGCCTGCCAGTTCCTAAACATGTAATTGTATATAAAAATGGCCTCAATAAATATGTATATATAAACTTGTACAAACAGCCATCTCCCAAATACTGGTTTCCAGTCTGGCTTTATCAGAATACCTGGGGTTACTAACAGAAATATATATTCCTAGGCTATACACGAGAGCTCCTAATCTGAATCTCTAGAGGGTTGAACTTTGGATTTTTTTTTTTTTTTAAACAAATCTCTCATTCAGATACGAAGGCAGTTTGGGGCACCTCACAGACAAGCAATACTGTCTTCCAAAATACTCATACCCTTAACTCAATTTCCTAACATAAAAGGTAATTAAAAAAAATTTTTTTTTACATCTTCTTACCTTGAAGATGTTTTGTCTAAGAAAAAAATGACAAATTATCTAAAAGATAATTTAAAAGAACACACAAATAGATAAATGTTATTAGCAAAATACCATAAAAACCTCATCACATTAGGATCGTTCTCATTCAAATGAAAGCTGAGTTCTGAGCCCGTTTATCACTGTACTATTTCCTACGGAACAACAAAAAGTAGTGAAAATAAGTCCTAGGGAGAAATATTCCAGTAATTTAAGGGTTAGGGGTAGTTTTTTTTTCAGTACGCAGGCCTCTCACTGCTGTGGCCTCTCCCGTTGCGGAGCACAGGCTCCGGACGCGCAAGCCCAGCGGCCATGGCTCACAGGCCCAGTCACTCCACGGCATGTGGGATCTTCCCAGACCGGGGCACGAACCCGTGTCCCCTGCATCGGCAGGCGGACTCTCAACCACTGCGCCACCAGGGAAGCCCCTGTAGGGGTAGTTTTTAAACGATTCTGATATCTATTTGTGGAAAGACAACTTATATATTACATTTCATTGATTTTTAAAATTTGCTTTTGTTTTCATATTTTAACATCTCTGAAATCAGGATATAACATAAAATTGACAGCGTCTCAAAACTAAATTGGCAGCATTTGTTCTTTTTAGCTGTATTAAAATAAAAGTGTGTCCTACAACCAGTGAAGATATCTCAGGTTTGATAAAATATTGTAAACACTAATACTCTTATTGTCATCAAAAACAGTTCCTCTAAAAACTCCAGTTAGGAAACAATTTGCTACTCTGGTTTGAATTATATGGTACATGAAAGCAAGGAATATATTTTTCTTTAAATAAAAAAAAATCTATAATCATTAAGTTACTACCGCTCCCTCCAAGCTAGTCAGTCTTACAATTAATAACTGAAAAATAAGACCCAACAGAAATACTCAAGAGTGCCATTGTTTCCAGGAAATAGTCACTATTTTCCAGGCCTCATTTATAAACTAACGAGTAGATGAGCTCCAAGGCTCCCTTTAGCTCTTAAAGTCTAAGGTCCTATAACCTTGATTATTTAATTATTAATATTGAGCACACCACAAAGTTTCTCATTTCCTCTTCTCTTCCTGACCCTACTCTGTAGTTCAAAATTAGCAGGTCATAAGAAAGTGGTCAATAGGTTTATTTTGTTTGTCAAACTGTTATATAAAAAGATGAGGCTTAAAAAAGGCAAAGTAGGGCTTCCCTGGTGGCACAGTGGTTCAGAGTCCACCTGCCGATGCAGGGGACACGGGTTCGTGCTCCGGTCTGGGAAGATCCCACATGCCACGGAGTGGCTGGGCCCGTGAGCCATGGCCGCTGAGCCTGCGCGTCCAGAGCCTGTGCTCCGCAACAGGAGAGGCCACAACAGTGAGAGGCCCGCGTACAGCAAAAAAAAAAAAAAAAAAAAAAAAGGCAAAGTAGATCTTACTGGGGAATAAGATGTTGAAAATCCATCAGTACTTCTGAGAGTGTACCTGAGAGGATCACCTTAAACTACTTTTTGTTACTAAAACACTATAACTTTATCATTATCATCACCTGCTAGGAATGTTTCCCCAAAATTGGCAGATTATCAATTTGACTTCCAAGACCTATTCTGATGCTTTTTATTTTTTAACCTTTTCACACTGTGTTATTAAAGAAGGAAAGAAGGGGAGGGAGGGAGGGAGGGAGTGGGGAGGAAGGAAGGGAGGGACGAGATGGGAGGAAGAAAGTTAGCAGTAAAATCTGCTTAATGTGTACCCCTAAGAAGCTCCTCAGTGGTCATGATTCATCTTTACATCTCTATTGCTTAGCAAAGTGCCTCACACAAAGGGTTTCTGAAGTGGTAATATTCAAGTACAGATATTATCTAGTGAATCCTAGTTTATAATAGGTAAATTGATAATATTTAGCTTTGACATAATTAAGCTGAACTCACTAAAAAAACAATTTGTTAGCATAATTTAAAAGCTCACAGTTAACTTTACCCTAACACTTGCTCAAAGGACATCCTTATAAACTAAAATGGTTGTTTCCTCAAAATTCTAGAGGATAATTTTAAAAATAGAATAAAGTAAGTATACAATAAGCACCTAAAGTTTCGTAGGTTCTTAGTCTTGCTTTACTGGGGGGGGAAATGGGATGGTGTGGGGGAAGACAGTAAGGCTCAGTAGATTTCTGAGAAGGCAGCTAAGAAAGGTAGACATTTTTTTAAAATTCTGGATTGAATGTCACAGAGAGTAATTTCATTGCTTTTAAAGGCCAGGTACAGCTTTTGGAAACAGATGAAAAGATCCTAACCCAAGAAGACAAAGATAAAATGTGTAGTTTGGGGATTTGTAGTTCTGCTCTAACAATGGAAATTCATAGATAGACCTCAACGTGCTTTCCATAAAATATCATCACACCCTTATACAATACCCTATCATTCTGCTAAACTATGGAAAATAAGTTGCTGGCTGTGTGATGATCTGTTATTAAGTATATTAAGTCAGACTTATTCATGTAGCTCAAAACTACTAAAGTAAAATTAAAAGGGCACCAGAGAGCAAGCAAGCAATAATTACTCTAAGCAACTACTGCCCCTTTCTGTCTCTGGTGAAAAACTGCCTGAGTTGCTTAAATAATGAAGAATCCTTTTTCAACATTAGAGACCTATTTGGTATTAAAAAAAAAAAAAAAAAACGGTAACAAAGAAAAGAAGCACAGAACCTCTGCAACTTTTAAATTTCTAAGATGTCAAACAACTTTTTCCACTGGTTTAGTTTTATAAATTCTCAGATTTAGATAAATCCATTCTACAACTAAAATATATTTTGAAATAAATTTCATTACTTTCTAGTTATCTGTGTCATGGGTTCTTTTCCTTTATTAGTATAGAAGACTGACTATATCTTAATTTTAGTTGCCATTAAATTTTACTTGAAGTCGATGAAAAAGAACTAGCAATGCCAGGTACATCTAATATTATAAATACAATAAAATCCTGTGATAAAGAACCCTATAACAAATGTAAATGTTGGTACAATGTGATTGGCAATTGGTTTCTGTCTTCTGGAAAGGCTTACATTCTTAAATGGGGGCACTAAAATTCTTATTTTCTGTGGAGGGAAGGAATGAACAAAAAGCAACCCATCTGGAGAAACAGGGAACTAGAAGGTGGGTACCTGTGTTCTCAGTATTCTCCCAGTTCAATCTCCCTGGATTGGGTTGATAATACAGACATCACTAATTACAAGATTCCTGGAATCGTTGCTGTTTTCCCAGAAGTTCCAACCAACTCCAAGACCTGGTGTAGTCCATATGTATATTTAAGTAGGAAGAAACTACTACAGTCAGGCAGTGCCAAACAGGGACCTTCTGAGTGACCCCGCAGGAACTCCTACCAGCAGCATGCACCACCTGCCCGGGTCACTTCATTAACCTCACAATAATGCAATACTCAACCTCACATGGTGGCATTTTTAGACACCACTTATTATTTCATGGTGTGGTTTTATTCTACCATTTCTCCCTATTAAGACTTTACATTCATACTTATTATTGGGTATCTCCACAACCCCCTAGTTTCTGTGCTCTGCAACATCCACTTCTCTTCTGAATGACAAAACTTTGGGGGTTAGTTGTCAAGATTTAGAAAATTTATTCTTTTTCAAAGAGAGAGTGATCATGACACAAGACAACCAATATTTTGTGGAACATTTATGAACTTGGACAGGAGCAACAAAAATATAGTACTTACATTTACAATAAAAAAGTCCATGTGTTCCTATACTATATAATCATATACATACATTTTCCCCCCAAAGAGTCACTTATAAAATGAATTCACTGAACTGTATCACAGTCTCCCCATCATTAGGTATTCAATCTAGTACTAATTTTTAAACAGTAGCCCAACTTACCCGGACGAGGGCATCATCTATGATGTGGTCACGTCTGACTTTGAGTCTCAAATATGGATTCAACTGCTGTCCTTGAACTAAGCTGTAGAGAACAGTGATTCTTCGTTCACTGTACATGCGAATTCTATTGTCATAATACAATCCCAAATTCTTTGTGACAGCATTCAATATAAAGGGACATGTCATAAAAGAGAATTTGTTCTCTGTTTCTACTTTGAAAAAAGTATAATCTTTATCCATTTCTAGAACATCATTCAGTGGTTCATTAATAAACTCTTCAAAAGGGATAAGTGGTTTTCGACAATCCAGAGTTTTAACAGCAAGTTCAGTTTCTAGTGGGTCCACTCGAGGACCTTTCTTGTTCCTTCTTTCTTCTCCCAATAGCTCCTGAAGTGTCAATTCACTGGACTCAGGAATGGGCTCTTCATCATCTTCTTCATTATGATTTGTGTCCACTTCCCCTCCCACTACATTTGCATAGTAAACCATTTTCAAGCACTTGGAAGCAGCAACAATAGCATCATCATCATTCACTAGATTTCGATTGTTAAAGTCAGTGCTTATGACTTTGTATGTAATAAGCTGTTGAAATGTTTCCATCATTCTCCGAATCTGGTCTGCGCTGTATTTAGACCACAGTCTGACCAGTTTTCCTTGGGCTGCAAGGGGTAGCTTACTCATTGCTTTGCAAAACAGTGGCAAAGCCATTTCCAGATATTCAGGACTGTGGAGATTTCTATTCTCCATGACAATAATGAATAAATTCAGATAATTAGGATCTCGGGAGTATACATTGTGATATGTCAAGTCACATTCCACATTAGGTGACAAATACACAAGTGCATTGAGAAAGGCAGTTTCTATTTTTTCATTAGAGAGCAATCTGGTGTAGACCCTTCTAATGGCCTCAATATCCACAGACACATCGTCAGGACCTAATTTTTGTAAGTTGTTATCTCCTTGTGAGCTATCACTTATCCTTGAGGAAGATGCTTCTGAATCTTCTTCCATAGCTGCAGCAGAACATGCAGCTTTTTCCTTTTCATCTTCATCTTTGTCTTCATCCTTTCCTTGAAGAGATTTCAGTTCTTCCTTGGTGTGTTGTTTGACTTTCCGAAAGCTTTGTACCAATGCCTCAGCACTAGAAAAAACTCTTCCAATAACACGAATTAAAGGGGAATAATCCTCCCTCTCTCTACATAATTCTAGAATTTCATATACCGTCTCTTCTGTTAGGTAAGTCACATCTAGAAAATTAGGAAAAAAGAGAACATTTATTTTCATAATATATATGTATGTTTGCTTTCTTTTAATAAGTTCTAGTGAAAAATAAAATTGCCAAACATTTTGCAATAAATACCATTTATGATTTACAACTCTTAAAAAGTATCTTAATACTTAGGTTCAACCAACAAAATATGCTTACCTATTTTTTTCAATGTACTACTAATATTAACAATTTTACTCATTCTTTTACATTCTATATGTATTCTTATATATAGCTTTTAATGAGCTCAAGCTCATTTTCACAATGATGGTATATATTAACGTGCAGTTTTAACTGTAAATATGAACCAAGATATCATGTGCCGACTCATCACAATATACCTCTTACAACTTCGCTTTACTTTAGAGCAGAAACACCACTATTTTTCTGAGAGGTTTCTTCCTTATTTCACTACTCTGTTTCAAAAGACTAGGAAGGCAAGGTTTTAATAAAGATCTCTTCAGAGTCCTCTTTTGGAAACAGCCCTTGTCCTAAAACCAGACTAGTTCCTTTCTGAGTCTTCCTTTCTGAGTCTTAGTTTTTTTTCAGGGTGGCCATTCTGTGGGTGACTGAGAAGGATTAATATATCATTTCCCATAAGCTCTGAAGTTGACAGACACTGCCATCTGCAGCCAGGTTGGAATAAATCTTACACAGTGACAGGAAATAGTTACAAAGCAGTGAAAACAATAGGGTGGGAAGAAGGCAACTTATGAGCAGACAAGTGAAACAGACTACTATGTAGTCACCAAAATCTGTTTCGTCTCCTTCCTGGGCACAGAGTTGGACACATTCTCCAGCTTTCCCAGCTTTTTGAGATAAGTGCTACTTTCAGGCTAATGCTTTTCTCCTTCTGGCTAATGGGATGATGCGTCCAGGATGGTTCTGAAACTCGTGTGTTAAAGATAGTGCCATTACAGCTGCAACTCTGAATGACTGCATGAACCAGAACTCTCTGCCAGTCTAAAATATTATGGCTGTTAGATGAGCTAGAAACAAATTTCCACTGTTTGTAATAAGCTAGTATTCTTTCTGGGGTCTACTTAATATTGTATTCTAGCTGATCCTTACAAGTAGAGAAGCCTTTCATTTTCCCCATCTTGCCTTCAGAGTCTTTAAAGTACACGTAATGACCATCTCCCCCCTAAAATGATATATTACCACTGTTTTTACAGCTTGTAGTATTCAAATCCATGGGAGTTTTATTATGATTTTCTATTATATCCATTCTTCCCCATAAAGAAATAACATCATAAAAGGCAAAAATGACAGCAGGCCCTGAAAGGCCAGACTGAATATCAACTTACTACACATTTTCAGAGTTACCGTAATGTTAACAAATTAAAATTCTAATGAAGTCACAGAAGAAACAAAGAAGAAAATACTTCAAGGACTTTTTGAGATAAAAATCTCTGGAGCCATGGACAGTTGCAGGGGTGAAAGAGTTTGTTGCAGTTTGCTGGAATTCATTTTACTTCCTTCTCATATCTGTCTTAAAATATAGTGGCTTAGGCCTCCACTGTCAGCTTTTGCCATTAGACTTTTTACATTTGCTATTATTCGCTTTCAGACAAAACCAGATAAACCTACAGCTCCCATTCTCTTTAACAACAAAATTTAAATCTATACATATACTCCCTTGAGAGGAACAGAGTAAGTTTGGAGGTTACAGAATGCATGAGTGCTTAAGGTGAGTGCCACTGCATGAAATACATCAGAAAAAGAAAGAAAAACTCCATGTGTTCCTTCTCTTACACTTTTCTTACTCGAGAAAATACAAGCACACACACAAAAATGAATTTTAACATGCTGTTTCCTAAAACTGCAAGTTCTCATCTTACTCAAATGTTGATTTATTTTGTGCAGTTTAATATGAGCTTTCATAATGTTTGACTTTTTTCAAAGAAGTTACCGAGTACAATGACTGGAGTGAAAAACAATGTAAAACATTCAAACTCAAAGAGTAGTAAATCCCAATGGTTGGGAATATCATACAATAGGCAGTGGGTTGATTCAACACCTCATATCATAAAACTCCCTGGCACTTACCATGAGTTTCAACTAAAAAAAAAAAAGAAAAAAAAAGAAAAAAACTAACAATTTTAAAATGAAAATTAGCTTAGCTATAATGTACTCTACCCTCATAATGTTATCAAAAAAACCAAACCCACCCTACATTCTCTCACTTATTTTCTGAGATAAGCCTATATAATTACAAAATTTCACCTACCAAAGCTGAGAAATATAACCCAATAACACTATTTTTTGTTATGACTTGCATGAATATTAGATTACTAGATATAAAATAAAATGTTTTAACAGTCAACAATTTATTGCATGCAATAAGCAGGAGCATAAACGATTGTATTTTAAATGAAAATACAGAAGTAAAAATATTTCAATCCTGTAGTCAAATAACTACATTAATAAAAGAAGTGAAAACAGCCTTTAAACAGAAGATAACCAAATTTCACTTTATAAATCAATTCTAATAGCAAAGAAAACAACGAATGCTCTGGGCAGAGATAATTCAAAAACCCTGAAAGGGGGTGGCTGGGAGTGCGCATGTGCGCAAGCGTGTGTGCGTGTGCGCGCACGCGCATTGTGTGTGATCCCTAATGACTATAAAACATGTCTGGCATTACTCAAAGTACTCAAATGTTTGACAGGTAAGACTAACCGATTACCAAAAGGATATGAAACCTCTAATGACCGACCACAAGATCTCATTCTCAACTAACAGAAAGCTGAGTAACGCTGGGTAATACCCCAAGACTTTTGTGTCCTGATTAATAGCAGTTTAGTTTACATGGCTATATCAACTTAAATTTTCATTGCAATTACTTCTAACTCCAAAGCAAGTGCTATCATTGTTCTGTATCTGAAATGTGATCCTCTGAAACTGCTCTCTCAACCTCCAGCTAATATATCTGGGCAGACACTTTAGGCTGGCTAACTCCAAATCTATTCACCATCTTTACCCCGACATGCCATTGTGATAGAAACTGAAAACTAAACACTAGTATTCCAATCCTCACTTGCATTGGGGGCGGTATGTGACACAGGTCTGCCAGTGACCTAAGTGGAAGCCTACTGGTGGACTTCTCAGGATTTGTTTTCCTGATAAATGAGACAAATATGACTAACTCATACTTTGAGTAGAAAAAAAAATCATTTATTCTTATTAGCAGATGTACAAAATAAGCTAACTAATATAATTTTCAAATTACCCAAGCAAAGACTATACAGGTCTCTACAAATTATAAAACTGTCCTTCAAATTAAAAAAAAAAAAGTGTTTACTAATATTTTGAGACCACTTTTCATACAGGCCAGTAAAAATTATCGAACTGTGGAAGAAATAAAAATGTAGCACCCCAAATAAAGAGGTTTTGCCATTTTGAATTAACTATTCAGATATGTTATTTTACAGGAAAGAGAACAAATGATGTATTTTGTCTGTTAACTCTAAGAAGATGTACTGGTAAAACAATATTACTGACAAAAGTCTTAATCCCTTTAATCAAAAGAGTGACAGCCTTGTCATCAAATACTTAGGCAGAGGATAATTTTAGAGTCATGTAGATAATCCTATCTTCATTGTGTCAAATGGACCCTTATACTTGTAATGAACACATATAAAATTTCTTAATATGATTCCTACTTCTGCTTTTGTATTTGCTTCATAGTAAAAGATAATACAAAATGCAAATGGTCAGTGAATGAGCAGCTTCCAAAAACTGAACCACAAAAATACCAAATTTTATCACACCACGAATCTAATCTTTGGTCCTTGCTACCAGACTGTCAACACCTTCTTTTATGGGCCATAACTCTTTAAGAACGGATCCTTAAGGTTTGTTCTATTCAGGATATTTAGGCATCTTCTGCTAAACTTCAGTAACCTCTTCCTGAAGTGTGTGAAACTGCTAACTGGGAGCTTATTTCGCACTACTTTAGTTGGAAAAAATTATAATATGTTCTTATGAGACCAGGCCCAAAAAACAAAAAACACCTAATTTCTTAAAATGTAACCAAAACATAGTAACTATCTATTATAAATAACTATCCAGTTAGGACACAGGACACTCTGTATCCTAATCATCAAATAATAACGTTAACAAAGAGTTGCCTTGCATGTAGTAAATATGGCTTATCTCACGGATAAGCAGCGTTCTAGACCCACGCACCCTCTGTTGGCATGACATGCTCTTCAGAACATCTTCAAGTGATTCTGACATTCTACTAATTCTACATAAAATATACCAATACTTTATTCACGTGGTGTTTTGTTTAAAATGTTAAACTGAGTTTTTCAGACATAAATGTAACTTAGTTAAAAAACACTGCATTTTGAAATATAAACATTCATTAACGTTTGGGTATCAATAAAAGGAGGTATTCTACTGAGAAAACAATAAATGAGACATTTTTGTATGACATACCTGTATATTTTATGATATATGTGTATTTGAAAAATACTCAATCTATAAAATTTTAAACTTAAATTCTTATGCAAAAAGAGAGTTTGGGGCAGACTATTCAACACCTGAAACTTTGTAACTAGAGCTAACATATATAATTAACACTCAAAATGAAAGTACTAGTGCAGTTAATATATTTATAATTCCTAGTAAAAATATACTATAGTAAATACAGATGTTGCAGGAAAAAGGGCGCAGGGGGGAAAGAGTGTAGTATGTTGGAAGAAAGTACAATGAACTGCTAAATTATATAAACTTGAGCTTAAACAGTACACAAAGACTGAGGATAATCACCCAATAAGTACCTCTAAAATGAACCACATAGCCAAAAAGAAGATGGGTACGTCCATCCTGCACTATAACCCCCATATGGCTTCCTGCCTTCAACTGTGGCAGCACATCCTACATTCACAGTAACGGCTGTTCTTATGGTGCACACTTGCTGGGGAAATGTGTATAATGCAACTTCCACATTAACATATTGACAACGTTCACTTATTTATCTGGTGTGTGAGCTAATTCATGGAATAGAAATATTCATGCAATAAGCTGTAATAAAGTTATGAAAACAGCTTTATTATGGAAACAGAGTAGAAGCTATTAACACAATTCCATTTCACTAATTAATTTAAACTTGATTCAAATGACGTTACTGAAAACTTTAGAGGTAGTATCTAACTTCTATATATCCTAAACAAAAAGCTTCCTCTTTTAAAATACAATTACCTCTGGTAGGACTGTCAGTCATTCAAAAATCTGATTAACTTGTTTCTAATACCGATTTGCCTTCACTGGGAAAAAGAAAGCTTGAAGTTTATTAAAAAGAGAAAAAATTTTAAAAGTATTGAAATACAGCATCATTTAGAAAGAAAAATAAGGCTTGGGCAAGACCACCATTGTTAGGTAATGATTCTTGGCAGTATCAGCGTGCCAAATGCCTGGGAGAAGGTGAGCAGGATATAGGAAGAATACATTAGAAAGAAAAATTGATTATTTCTCAGGTAACTATTAACAACATTTTGCCTTGCCTTCAGAAACAGAAAAAGACCACTAATCAGTCTGCTACTTTCACTGTATAGTGCTCGGGTTCCAAAATGCATGCCAGATATTTAGTCCAGCTATTCCAACATCTAAATGACTTTGTGGCCTAGTTTAGGTTATTAACTACTACTTAATACATTTTTCCTAGTGGAAAATATTTAAAATTTCTAATCAATCCATTAGCAAAGGAACTTTGGGGAATATAATCTGCTTCTAATTAAAGATCATCGGAACAGTAAAACAGAGTGAAATCATTAACTCAACTATTAGTTCTGTCCTCTATCACAATAAAAAATCGATTCCACCATACTATCATGTCCGAAGGTCAAAAATGAGACAAAAAAAGCAAACAGCAACACCTCACACATTTTGAAAATCTCCAATGTGGTTTTCAGTCCAAAATTCTCAATTAAAAATAGAACGTCTTACCTTTAAAATCATCTCTTGCTCCTTGTCCATCCTTCTTGTTCATTTTCATGTCAGAGCAGTTGTTAGGGGCACCTTTAGAGTTTTCAAGGTAAGCTGAGCTTGCTCCTTTCTTGGAGGGATGAGGATCACAGAGTTTTGCATTAATCTTATAAAGCTCAAGGGCTTTAATAGCTGCTGCATTGTTATCCATACGACGAAAAGTTGGACAGGAAGCACAAAACTCATTCGTGCAGGCGTCATTTCCACAGCCCTCAGTTAACTGGTGGTAGTAGCGTTCTATTAGATGTTTTGCAGCTGCTCGCTTCCTGTACCAAACATTCAAACAATAAGCACAGTGATTAGTAGAGCTCTCAGGTACAAAGCTCAACAGATCATCAACAAGGCAGAAGTTAGTCAAGCACTGAAGTAATAAACCTGTGTATTAAGATGAGGTATAGAAAATGGAGATACACTATTTACACAAAACTTTTAACTGGTGAAATATGTGATACTTATTTCCTAAGACATATGATAAAGAATATCAATGCTTGTCAAAAATCATTGTTTTAATATAATATGCTTTCCTTTGGTTTGGGGCGCAGTGGAGGGGCGCTTGTTTGATGTGCTTCAATTGTTTAGCACCACAGCTGAAAATCACAAGTTTTATGACTAAGAGTTTTAGTATTCTATCACTTTAAAAATTAACATTAAGAAAATGAGAGTCTATTTAAAGTATCAATCCAGCTTTCCTTTATATAATCACCATTTTGTTTCAGCAGCCTGTAAATACTTGACTTACAGTTAACATAGAACTTCTATGTGGAACAAAGAAGGACCCCCCCCCCCATTATCTACTATACGGAAGATTTAAAAAGAAATTTATAAATAAAATATCCAAACCTTGTGTTATATTACAAGAAAGTGGCTCAAAACATACAATTTTGAACCCAAAAGGTATCAGTAAACTTCCTCATTAATACCATGTCATAGGAACATGGAATATTTTAAATTCCTTTTAGAGCAAAATCTTATGTTACTCTTACTTTGTGAACATAAAGTATGCGAATTAATGTTCCATTATGGCTCTTCTAGCAGACCTAGCAAGGATATTGAAGAAGGGGTTATTTCATCAAGCAAGAAGCTGGACTAATTTCTATCTCTATGGCTTATTCCAACTCTTAAGATCTATACTTCTACTATTGATGATATGAGATCACCATAACTTGAGTAGTCGACTGGATCCAAAAAAACATAATTCACAGCTATTCCTTTTGTTTCCAAATAGACATGCAGGAATAAAAACTACAAATAATCAAAACTATTTAAAAAATAATTTATCTAATTTAATTCTCAAAATGTTCCTACAATGATCTCACAAACATGTAGGACTAAATGGCAAATGGTATTAGAATTTACATCTTGTTAATCGTGAGATACATCTTGTTAATCATGAGATACATCTTGTTAATCATGAGAAACTGAACAACTTACAAGAAGACAAATAAGAGACACACTAATAAGTCCAATTTTGTGTCAAAAGTAGGACTTTGTCTCTAAACTATCAAGGTAAGTGACAAACAGTAATAACTCAAACACATTCAATTCATTCTGGTGCTGTTTTTCATATGTTCCATGCAAATTTACCACTCAATGCATGCGAACAGAGAAAAAAGAAAAACCCACAAAACGCACTTAGATATTTTATTATATGTAGCTATAAACAATTCCACTCCTGAAAATTAAAACGTATTATTTCAGATATATCACTGTGCAAAATACTAAAGTGACAACATGTAAAGAAAGAGAAATATAGAATTTACAAGGCTTATACCATACACTGCTATTCTTCTTCCAAAACGCTATAGCTTTCCCTAGTGAGAATGTAAATAAGTATGTATTTCCTTTCTGGAAGAAAATTATGAACATTTATCAAAAGTCTTAAAAATGAATCAGAGGATGAACCATATGAATCAAAGATCCCATTTTGGGTGAAAATAATTGGACAATTTTGTTTCTACAAAACCTGGAAAAAAAATTGTCATGCCCAAAAATAGATTACTAAAATGAACTGATAACCATTCACACAATGGAATAAACAAAAATTATCAAGATCTGAATTTGGCATAGATCACTAATTGATCTTTTAATTGTAAAAGACTGTTACAAAGTAGTGTCATATGAAGCCATTTTTATTTCAAAGTGTTAACCGTCATTTCCCTGAATAATGTGATTGAATCAGTTTTTTAAATTATTCTATCATTTTGCTTGCAATTTATTTTTTCTATAACATGCTACTTGTATATTAAAATTAATGAATATGAAAAGGGAAAATGTTAGTGGTTTCAAAACTTCATATACATGATTTGAATGGCCTCAAGGTTTACTAAATTGTCCATATGAGTTTTTAAAGATTAGTTTCAAAAATCAAAATACCAAAACAGTCTAGCTATTTTTCTTATTGTCCTAAAAAAACAAACAAACCAAAAAATACCAGTCATACACATAATGCTTCTGAATGTAATACATAAACAAGTGTGAACATTAAAAACAGAACAAGACTGAGAAATCAGAAAACCGGCTTTAAGAATCAAAGTAGCTGTACTATCTGAACAACTCTGGGCCTAAGTTTCCCATCTTTAAGACTCCTTTCAGTTCTAAATCTGTTAATAGGGAGGTGAGCAAGGAACTATAATTTGTTGAATGCCTGGTAACATACTGGACACACTGCAAGGGACTTTCACATAGGTTATCTCATCTGAATCCCATGACTTTGAGGATGATCTTCAGGCCACAGCCAAAAAAGGAGACAGAACTGAAAGAGTCAAATCACGTATCCAAGGTTGCACAAAGGAAAGTGCAGAACTAGGATGAGAGCAGGAGTCCAGAGGTCTTCCAGCTTCAGAGTGTAAGTCGTTTCTACTATATTGTCTTACAGGTGATACATTTCAAAATAATTCTTAACAATAGTAGTACTAAAAACTTTTATGGAAAAAAAATCCCATAAATAATGTGTAATTGAAAAAAGTAAAATGCCTTCTGAAAAATCATAATTTGAATCTCAAATTTATGCATACCTGGTATCACACAAGAACACAGTTTCCTGAAGAACAGGTAGCACTATATTCTGTAAATTTAATATATTTATAATTTGTTGAAGACCTACGTGCTAGGCTTACAGATGTTCTTGCTTTAGACGACAATAAACCCTAGAAGTTAAAAGTTCACACTCTGAGGCCAGATTGCCCAAGTTCACATGCTGGCTCTGCCACTTAATAACTATGTCACCTTGAATGAGTTTACTTAACTTCCTGTGTCTCAGTTTCCTCATCTTAAAAATGATGGCATACAGAAGAATTATTATGGCTGTGAGAGAATTAAATGAGTTAATATATAATAAAGTGCTTAGAACACTGCATGGCACATAGTAATTATGGCACATAGTTAGCCACCATTATTGTTACAATTTTTATTAGCATCCTCACAAGTCTATGATTAGCTATATTAACCTGCATTCTGCTGATGCTCAGAGCTGCTACCTAACAAGTTACATATCTAGTAAGAGATCTGAACCCAGGTTTGACTCAAAACTTGGGCTTTTAATACCACTAAGGGTAGATTTAATATAAAAGTAGGCCCCTCTATTTGATCTGCTTTGCTGCCCCAAGACTTAGAAACGGCAGCTAGACTGATGAAACAGGACTGAAAGGAGGCCAAGACAGAACCTCCATGTTATTAGTGGAATCAACTACACCAAGTATTTTTCTTCTTTCCTCACTTCAGTGACACCTTGAACTACCTGTATATAATTCTGTATCCCCATCTAATTCAGAGCACATAAAAAAGCTCTACATTGGGAATATGTACACTAATAATGACATTTTGGTAAATAACCTGTACAAGGTTAATCCCTATACATCAAGTTGCCAAATCATAGCTTATGGACCAAATCTAGCATGCCACCTATTTTTTTATAGCTTGTTTGGTTTTTAAATTTTAAATGGTTGAAAAAGTCAGTAAAAGAATAACATTTTGTGACATGTAAAAATTACACGAAATTCAAATTTTAGCATCCACAAAGTCTTACTAGAACATAGCCAAGCTCATTCATTTACATATTGTCTACTGCTGTTTCCACATTACAACAGCAGAGTTGAGTAGTTTTAACAGAGACTGTACAGCCTGCAGAGCCTAAAATAAATACCACCTGGCCTTTACAGAAAAAATTTCCCAACTCTTAATTTAGAGACTGTGCTTTCTGCCCTCCAGTGACACTTCCATCCAATCACATGGCCTCCTACTCTTTCTTTTCCCTCAGCAAATCATTTTATGCAGTAAAATGTATAACTCCCTCAAGTATGATTTCAAAAAACAAAGGAGAGAGGGAAAAAGAAAGGTAAAGAAGAGATGAGGAGAGAAAAAAGAAGAAGAAAGTGAAATAGAAAAAAGGAAAGAAATGAAGAGACATCTTTTCCCAATGGGGTCCCCTTTAGTGACACCTTATCTGTCATTCAAAACTACCCCAAGAGGGGCTATGGCTAACTTTCTATAATTTCCTCACATCTCACTGCCTTTTCTTCTATGTAAAAAACAAACCAAGTATTATACTTTATAATATACTGATTTTTTATAAAGGGATTTTTTCTTATCAAGTCAAGTGACATTTAGTGATAGCGCTCTCAACGCTCTTGAGATTACTTACACATTGAAAACAGGTAATACTTTCCACTGACTTCTTTTACTTCTATGACTGAATCAGTGAGACAGTCCTACAAATAAATGTTCTGTGGAATAATAATATAGAGAGCCAGAGTTACTCTAGAAAACTTGGCGGAAATCTTTTAAAAATGGTTTCACCTTAGGGGGAAGTGTACTGATGTCAGCAATTAACTTTGAAATGTATGGGGGGGGGAAGATGGATTGATAAATAGAAGGGTGGACATATGATAAAGCACTGTAAATATTAAAGGTAGAATGTAGATGACAGGCATATGGCATCAACTGTGCAATTCTTTCAATTTACCTGCATGTTTGGAAGTTTTCGAAGTAAAACACTAGGGGAAAATACTGTTGCCGTATTGTAACTTTTTAGACAGCAGATCAAATGGCAGAGGAAATGGTTTCAGCCATCAGGGGAGGAAAAGGAAAACCAATGTCAACATCATCAATGGTACTAATACCACATTTGCCGACTCTGTTTTTGGAACAGTCCGGTACTTAACAAAAACAAACAAAACCCTATAATAATAATGATAAATACAAGAGTTAAACTCTGACCACATTATACACAGCAACTTAATTTGCCTGTCGAGGACACAAATACTAGGAAAGTATGTTTAATGTTCCTATACCAATGGCAAACCACTGGAATCAGAACCACTGAAACAGCTGCCAACAATATAAGAGATGTTAGTGGAAAATGATCTTAAATTGAACTTAGTAGGAAGTTGGAAAATAAACAATGAATACAAGAACAAAGAAAATGAAGAAATAAAAATAGTAACTGTCAGGGGACTTCCCTGGCAGTCGAGTGACTAAGACCCTGAGCTCCCAACACAGAGGGCACAGGTTTGATTCCCTAGTCAGGGAACTAAAGATCTCACATGTTGCATGGCATGGCCAAAAAAAAAAAAGCAACTGTCAGAAAGTGAAGATGTATCAGTGAACAGTGAGCAAACATGACTGTTAATTATAATACAAAACGACAGAACTTAAAAGAAATATTAACTGTGACGTGCAACCTAAGAACTATTGGTGGAGGAAGTACAGAATAATGAAAGGAGATTAAAAGGCAAAGATCAAAAGAACATGTGAACGTTAAGTAGAGGGGCTTTAATTGGAAATGAAGTCAAATGAAGACGTGAGGAATCAAGAAGCCAGAGATAAAACAGAAAAGGGCCCAAGGCTTATATAATCAGTCTATAAAGCTAATAACCACTGCTTACTAGCCTCAAAGAAAGTAGAACACCTTTGTTCCTTCTAGGATGTTGCCTTTGTAAATCCTCCACCCCTTCCCCAAAGTTTTATTTAACATAAAAAAATTTTAAGAACGACCAATGTCATCCTAGATAGTATTAGGCCTTACAGAAATAGATCCGACCAAAAATACATCTGTGACACAGCCATGATCAGGTTTATGGCTGGGTCTATTACAATGGATTTGAGTGAATTATTAGATTATTTCAATTGTGAACTCATTATTACCATGATCCAAGCAACAAGCCATTAACTATAGAATAAGATACAGTTTTCACAAAAAAAAAGTTTTTATTTAAATTGGTATTTTTTTACTGTTAGAAATATGTTTACTGTAATAACTCCTGAGTATTCTTTTATTGAGGCTTATAATCTCAATGCCTAGAGAGTTTATTATACAGTAAACACAACTGTACAACTAAATATTTATACAAAATTACTCACCTTAAAAAAACTTTTTGTTTTTTAAAACAGTGTGACATTTTAGAGTGAAGAATAAACAAAATAAAAAATATATCCATCCACCTCCCTCCAATTAAGATCCTAAAGGGAAAGGAATACAAAGTACACGTTGGCATTAGTGTAGAGCAACTACTAATTCTCTGTGATGATCATGAAATATGGTCTTTGATTTTTATTTCTGATTCAAAGACAATCAAGACAAAACTTGTACCTTGACTAATTATACACTTGAGTGTCTACCATGGATCAGGCAATATGCTGTAAATTCTGTGATAAAGGTCTGGTTGGCAGACTATTCTGCATTCTAGATAACTGGATCACTCTTATAAAATAATCTTTTCTAGGAGGTTAGGGAGCTAAGAAAACCTTGGAGTTATTAAAAAACTTAATAGCTTTTATAAATATTGTTGAGAAACACCTAGAGTTCTTTCAGTGTTAGGGTGAGAAAATTCTTAAGACTTAACTTTGAATTTATACTAAAGATTCAATACACATCAAAGTTAGCTTTGTATAGGTGATAAATGAGCTTATAGGTGCATTCCTATCAACTGAACTGTAGAATTACTACATTTATCTGAACAAAGATAAAAAAAAAAACTAACCAGCCAACCAGAAAGGACAGCAGGATGGAGAAAAAAGAAGCACCAGAACTGATTCCCCCACAGAAACTCTGACTTATATGTGATCCCAAAACCTTTTAGGAAACCTCCAAAACCAATTAGAAAGTTGCAGTACCTCAAGCAAGCTCAAAGCCTAAACCAGCCAGAAATGTGTAAGAAAAGTTGTTTCATATCAATTGCCTCAACCCCTCCTCAAACTGGCACAGTTCACAATAGTGATGAAAAGCCCAACTTGCAGCATCACCCTTGGGAACAGAAAAAAAAAAAGAGAAGAATTATGTCCAACATTCTCAAGGGGGCTGCCCAAAGAACTATTTTCTGTCTTGCCTAACTCAGAAAACTGATGGAACTAGCATACACTGGATGCCTAGGGAAAACAAAAGACAGTTCTCTGGCTTGCTCAGAGAACCGTAAGTGCTACAGAAAGACACAAGAGAAGGCAAAATACTATAAGCTCTTGAAAAAACACCAATAAACCTCTTCAATTGGGAAATTACAAGCACAAGTCCAGAGAAGATGCACTCCCTAAAAGGTTTTAGAGGTACCAAGAATCTCTAGCTAGGCTGAATGATGGTGATCTTCCCCTCTATGAAGCCAGACCATAAAGACTGGGAGAGAAGCTGTTTTCCAAATGCAAAATCCACATCAATAACAACAAAAAAAATAAGGCACATAAAAAAACAGGGAATCATGACCCAGTCAAATGAACAAAATAAAGTTCTAGAAAATGACCTAAAGAAACAGAGCTGTGTGAATTAAATGACAAAAAATTCAGCCTAATTGCTTTAAAGAAACTCACAGTACTACAAGAGAACACAGAGAAAAATAGATGAAATCATGATGCATGAACAAATGAGAATATCAAAAAATATATATATAAAGAACCAAAGATTCTAGAGTTGAAGAATACAATAAATGAACTGAAAAATTCTCAAGAGGTAATGGCAGATTTGATCAAGCAAAAGA
Organism: Delphinus delphis; assembly: GCF_949987515.2. NCBI lineage: Eukaryota > Metazoa > Chordata > Mammalia > Artiodactyla > Delphinidae > Delphinus > Delphinus delphis. The sequence goes on along the minus strand of NC_082684.1, from coordinate 123,063,514 downwards.
AAAGAATCAATGAACCTGATGGGCGGGTCTTTGAAATTCTTGAGTCAGAAGAAAAAAAGAAAAGAAAAGAAAAAGAAAAATGAAGAAAGCCTAAGGGACTTATGGGACATCATCAAGATGACTAATATATGCATTAGGGGAATACCAGCAAGAGAAGAGAGAATGAAGCAGACAGCTTATTTGAAAAAATAATGGCCAAATACCTTCCAAATAGGAGGAAGAAAAAAATGGTATCTAATTTTAAGAGGCTCAAAGGACTCCAACTAGGATGAACCCAAGGAGGCCCATACTAAGATGCATTATAATCAAACTGTCCATAGCCAAAGGTAAAGAAAAATCTTGAAAGCAACAAAACGGAAAATACTGGTCATGTACAAGGAAGCTATCACTAGACTATCAGCAGATTTCTCAGCAGAAACCTTCCACACCAGAAAGGAGTGGGATGACATATTCACAGTGCTGGAAAAAAATACCTTCCAACCAAAACACTATTTACTATCTGGCAAACTGACTTTAAAAATGAAGGAGATATAAAGACCCCCTAGCATAAACAAAACCTGAGATAGTTCACCACCACTAAACCCACCTTACAAAAAATGCAAAAGGGAGTCCTACAACTTGAAACAAAAGGACACAAAACACAACACAAAAGCATATGAAAGTATAAAGCTTTCTGGTAAAGGTAAATTTATAGACAAATACAAAATCCTGTAATATTATAATGGTGGTGAGTAAATCACTTTTAATTCAGGTAGAGAGTTAAAATATAAAAACATTTAAAAAACTCAACTATATGTCAATGGATATGAAATATAAAAAGGTGTGATTTGTGTCATTAACAAAAATGGGAGAGATGTAAAGAAGTAAAGTTTTTGTACACAACTGAAATTGTTATCAGTTTAAAATACTTCATTGCAACTGTAAGATTTTATGTAATTGCCATGGTAACCACAAAGAAAATACCTATAGAAGATGCACAAAAGAAAGGAAGGAATCAAAACATGTCACTACAAAAAAAAAAATTAACAAAACACAAAGGAAGGCATCTCAGAGAAAAAGAGGGGAAAAAATAACTACAATATATACAAAAAAACAATTAACAAAATGGCAATAGTAAGTCGTTCCCTATCAGTACTTACTTTAAATGTTAATGGATTAAACTCCCAATCTAAAGACATAGATTGGCTAAATGGGTTTAAAAAAGAAAAGACTCAACTATATGTTGTCTACAAAACAGTTACTTTAGATACAAGGACATACACAAGCAGAAAGTGAAAGAACAGAAGAAACATCCTATGCAAATATAACCGAAAGAGGGAAGAGATACATATGATCAGAAAATAAAGAAAATATTTATATATAAGAAAATAAAGTCAAAAACTGTCACAAGAAACAAAGGACACATTATATAATAATAAAAGGGTCAATTCACCAGAAACACACTACGATTATAAATATATATGCAGAGCACTGAAACATACTAAGCAAACATTAACAGCATCAAAGGGAGAAATAGACAGTAACACAATTACAGTAGGACATTTCAGTACCTCACTTTCAATAGTAGATATATCAACCAGACAGAAAATCACTTGGGAAACAGAGGACTTGAACATCATAATAGACCAAATGGACCTAACAGACAAATAAATGACACTCCAACACAACAACAGCAGAATCTACATTTTCTCAGTTGCACATAAAACATTTTCCAGGAAAGAGCACGAGTCTTAACAAAATTTAAGAAGACGGAGATCATACCAAGTATCTTTCCCAACCACAATGGAATGAAGTTAAAAATCAAAATCAAAAGGAAAACTTGAATATCCACAAATTTATGGAAATTAAACAACATAGTCTTGAACAACCAATGAGTCAAAGAAGAAATCAGAAGAAAAATCAGAAAATATCTTGAGACAAACAATGAAACACAACATACCAAAATGTATGGGATGCAGCAGAAGCAGTACTGGAGAAGTTTATAGTGGTAAACAGCCACATTAAAAAAGAAAAAAGACCTTGAATCAACAACCTAACTTTAGACCTCAAGGAACCAGAAAAACAGACTAACTCAGAAGAAAGGAAACAAAGATTACAGAGAAATGAAATAGAGCATAGACAAATGAAAAAATAATCAATGACATTAAGAGTTGTTTTTGGAGAATTTCAAGAAAATCAACAAATCATTTGCCAGACCAAGAAAAAAGAGAAATGACTCAAATAACAAAATCAGAAATGAAAGAAGATAAATTATAACTGATGCCACAAAAATAAAAAGAATCATAAGAGACTACTAACAACAAGTATACACCAACAAATTGAATAACCTAGGAAAAAAATGAATATATTTCTACAAAAGCCCAGGATAAGATAGCTTCACTGGAGAATTCTACCAAAGATTTAAAGAAGAATTAACACCGATACTTCTCAAACTCTTCCCAAAAAATGAAGAGAAGGATACATACACTTCCAAACTTACCTATGAGGCCAGCATTACCCTGATACTGAAATGAGACAGAACTACGAGACAAGAAAAATACAGGCCAATATCCCTGATGAATATGGATGCAAAAATCAATAAATTACTAGCAAGTAGAATTTGACAACACCTGAAAAGGATTATATACCATTGCCAGGTGGGATTTATTCCTGGAATGTAAGGATGCTTCATCATATGAAAATCAATCAATGTCATACACCAAATTACCAAACTGAAGGACAAAAATAACATGATCATCTCAACTGATGCAGAAAAAGCATTTGACAAACACCCTTTCATAACAAAAAGTCAAACTAGACACAAAAGGAAATTACCTCAACATAATAAAGTCCATATAAGCAAAGCCCACAGTCAATATTATACCCAATGGTGTAAAACTGAAAACCTTTCCTCTAACATCAGGAACAAGGGAAGGATGCACACTCTCACCGTTTCTTTTCAACACAGTACTGGCAATCCTAGTCAGAGCATTCAGGCAAGAAAAACAAATGAAGGCATCCAAATAGGAAAGGAAGAAACAAAATTATCTTTGTTCATAGATGACATGAATATGCAGGAAACCATAAAGATCCCACACAAAAAAATGTTAGAATAAATGAATTCAGTAAAGTTGCAGGATACAAAAATCAACTTGCAAAAATCAGTTGTGCTTCTATAAACGAAAAATGAACAATGTGAAAAGGAAATTAAGAAAATATTCCCATTTGCAACAGCATCAAAAATAAAATACTTATGAACAGACTTACCAAGGAGGCAAAAGACTTTTACAGTGAAACTGACAAAAAATTTCTGAAAGAAGCTAAAGACACAAACAAATGGAAAGACACCCTATGTTCATGGACTCAAAGACTTAGTTAATGTTGTTAAAAGGTCCATACTACCCAAAGCAATCTACAGATTCAATTCAATCCCTATTGAAATCCCAATGGCATTTTCTCAGAAACAGAAAAAGAAATCCTAAAATTCATATGGAATCTCAAAGGATCCCAAATAGCAAAACTAATCTTGAGAAAGAAAAACAATGCCAGAGGCCTCACAATTCCTGATTTCAAAACATCTTTACAAAGCTACAGTAATTAAACAGTATGGTACTGGTATAAAGACAAGTCATACATACCAATGGAATACACAGAGAATACAGAAATAAACTCTTACACATACGGTCAAATGATCTTCAACAAAGATGCCATGGGTACACATGGGAAAGAACAGTCTCTTCAACAAATGGTGCTGAGAAAACTGAATATCCCCAAGCAAAGAATGAAGTTGGACCCTTAACTTACACTATACAATATATAAGTTAATTCAAGATGGATTAAAGACCTAAATATATGACCTGAAACTATGAAACTCCTAGAAGAAAACATAGTGGGATAGTTTCAGGACACTGGATTTGGGTAATGAATTCTTTGACACCAAAAGCATACGCAATGAAAGCAAAAATAGCCAAATGGGACTATATCAAACTTAAAAATAAAAAATATCAAAGGAAACAATCAACAGAGTGAAAAGGCAACCTATGGAATACAATCTATTCAATCTTCTGGGCTCAACAGTCTATGTCAGGAGTACAGGAACCAGAGGGTTGAGGCTGGAAGATAGTAGAGGGGCCAAGGGACATCTCTTAAAGACAAGGAAGGACAGATGGGATGACAGAACGCAAGTAAGAAAGCACACAAAGTCTGCAACCAGAGGTGGGTGTTTTAATTAAAGGTTTCAGGGGTAAAACAGTTCAGACCTACCTGCCTATGGGAATGGGAAGGAGCAGGAAGCAGAGGTGAAGGTTTTTGAAGATAAAATGGGTGGGGAACTGAGATGTTGTTAGAGGTTACCCATGTAAACAAAGACAGCGGATCTGCAGCAGAGTACAAAAGTATGAGTTCTTCGAAGACTGAGAAAGGCCTGGGAGATAACTAGATAATGAAGAGAGAAGATGACACAGCCAGAAAAGCACAGCCTCAAAGGAACAGGGATTCTTATACTGAGAAAATAACAGAAACAGTCCAGAAGCATTAGTGGAAAAAACGAGTAACAGTGTGTAGGAAACAAAGTCAAGGCTTACAGCACCCTGTATCCAGTAATGTAGAGACTGTTCTCACCAAGTCACCACTTTTCACTCCTTATTTTACTTAACCTTGCTGAGAAATGTAGGCCTTTTGGAAATTGTTGACTGTGGGCTTTCAGGACACTATTTCCTGATTTCCTCCTTTCTCTCTAGCTGTTCTTCAGATACTTCCCTTCCTAATCTAGAAATGCTTATTATACTCCCCAGGGACCAGCCATTAGACACTTTTTCTTTTGTATTTCTCTTCGGACAGTTTCATCTTTCAAGGCTTTAGGAACACCTGATGACTTCCAAATGTCTCCTTCAGTATAGTTCAAACTTTGCTTGAGAAACTAGTACTATTCCAGCTCCTATGGCTATTTCTATATGGGCTCTTTCTTCAAGGAACTTACTGTTTAAAGGGGAAAAAAACCAGAAGATTTTAACATCATAGGGACTCAAGAGGTATGGCAATATAAAGAGAGGCAATTTGACCAAGATGAATCACAAAGGATGACTAGGAACTGACAACACAAAGGGTGGGAAGACTGGTTCAGATAAGAGGGAAATGAGTGAGTGAAGGCAGAAGAGCCTAAGAACATGGTCTTATGACAACTGGAAGCAGTTCAACAGTAAAAAGTTCAAAGAAGGACTCAAAAAATATGAAGAGGCAGGGAGAAGCCACATTATGGGAGACTTTATAAGATATGATAAGAAATTCAGATTTTAGCCAGCAGAGGAGTAATCTTACAAAGGCTAATAACTTTCTCCACATAAAAATTCATGCACATATACTCCATCTGGCAAAAAGTTTCAGAACGTTCACACACTATTCATAAGCCACTAGATAAGAACACTTGCAGCAGGAGTCACTAAAGGGTTTTAAGCAGGTCAGTGACTAAGTCAAATCTGCCTTTATGATAATTCCATTTTCTAAACTGGGACCAAAGTTGGCAGAACTGGAGACAGGCAATCGAGTTAAGTGATGACTACTATTATAGACCAGGCAAAGAATGAAGAAGTAGCAGGAAAGAAGAGGAAACTGATGCAAGAAACATTTAAAAGATACTGCTACTACATACTGCTATGTAGGGGCAAATGAGTTGAAACAGCTAATACCTAGGTTTCTAAGATGGACACCTGGGTAGAAGGTAGCGCTACAAGCTGAAATGATAACGATAAACATTCATTAACATACAGTGAGTGGTTTTTGTAAATTATGTCCTTTAATCTTCACAAATTATCCTAAGAGCGAGGATTGTAAACTATTCCCACTAACATTTCTTAAACTTTTTTTAAGGACACGTAAGATATAATGAATAAAATGCAAAATTCACACTGATTCTAAAAACTGCTTCATTGGAGTACTTCAACAAAACAGCAGAATTTTGCTCATTCTGCCTTCTGAGAAGACTCAGTCAGAGGCAGTTCATCTATTCATCCATCCCTACCATGAACCAGAAGCATGTTTCCTTGTATACAAAACAGAATATATAGGTTTCTACAATGCTTTGTGGTAGAAAAGTGGACAGACTATGACTCATGTCACTTCTATGCCTAACACTTTTCATTAGTTCCCATGTCTATCAGGAGAAAACCAGGGACTTTTCAGTAGTGTCAAGGCCTTTCACTATATGGTTCTAGCTTTCTAATTCCAACTACATTTTTCACCACTTCTCTCGTCTCGTAACTCTGTATTCCAGCATAACAGTTCAGAGGATTTGTTCTGCTGTCTTCCTTGGCTCCAGGTCTTAAAAAAGTTTTTCTTCCTGCCTAGAATACTATGATCTCAACATTTATAACTAATCATCCTCAAAGATTCAGCTTAGCTATCATTTCCAGGATCACGACTGCTGCTCCCACAGTAACCTGTACCTACTCTCAGTACACCTTATAATAACTGCCTATTAATTACATGGTAAGCTCCCTGAGACACATGATCCGGTAATTTATTTATTAATAAATTAATAAATAACCCAGTGAATTTCAGAGCCTCAATGAGGAGTCTTCAATTTCTCTCCTGATATTGTCTAGATAACAGTGTCAATTAACTCTATCTTTTTCTAGTACTTAACCATAAAGGGAAACAGATGTCAGGATACCTCCCAGTTTCTTAGGTATATCAGATACACACAAAAGAATATGCAAAGGCTCAGTCTGAAGAAGAACGTGCTATCAGAACCCATAGGAGAGAAACCTGAAAACAGAAGAGCTATCTTTATTTGGTTGAAGAGATTTGTATCTTTTACTTCAGAATGTATTTCAAGATGTTACTTAATCCATAAATGTTTTTATACACATATAAGTATATTTGAGTTGAAAGTCGTATAGAAATATTTTCTCCCACTCCACATTGAAAACAGCATCCAAGCTATATCTCAACTTCTGATTTCTGGTTCCACAAGTAAGGAGCTAGGAAATCACTTCTCCAATCCAATAACAAGTAAAAAGCTAAAGAGACTAAAAAATCCACAACTCTTCTTGAATCCCTAAGGGAGGGAGAACATAAACTGCAAACTGTTGTCCCTAATACTGAAGAGACAAACACAGTTTTACTGAAGCAGAGATCCACAAGCAGGAATCTGTGACAGGACATGAGACTGAGCATAGGTAAGTCTAGAGTTAAAAACTCTAGGGGGGCCCAGTCACAGGGGAGCCCCCACAGTTCTTATGAGACTTACCCCAAGAAGCTCAAGCAGGTTCTCAAAGCAAGTACTGGGGATAATCCTCTCATACTTCCAGCAGGGATAGGAGAAAAGGAACCATTTTGAGACACACCAGAGCCCTCTATTTTTCTTACCAAGGCCTGTCCTCAAGCAAACTAGTTTACCAGAGCCTACCCTGATGGGATATTATCAAATGCTTCCTTTCCCCTTATATCTCACTATCACATTACTAAAGCCCTATTTATAGCAATTCCTTTACTTGGGAAATCATGTGCAGCTATTAAGAAAAAATTACAAAGCATACTAAAAGGCAAAAAACACTATTTGCAACCACAGAGCAAGCATAAGAACTAGAAATGGCAGGGATGTTGGAATTAACACACCAGAAATTTAAACCAACTAAGGGCTAGTTAATATATAATTTACTAGTTTTAATGAATAAAGTGGACAGCATGTAGGAACAGATGAACAATGTAAACAGAGAGATGGATATCCTAAGAAAGAACTAAAACAAACCAACCTGGAGATCAAAAACACTGAAACAGAATTCAAAAATGTCTTTTATGGGCTTAATAGTAGACTGGAAACAACTTTTCTCAGTAGACTGAGAAAAGACTCTCTGAACTTGAAGATATATCAATACAATCACCAAAAACTGAAAAGCAAACAGAGCAAAGACTAACAAACACAAAACTGACTATCTAAGGACTGTGGGACAACTATAAAAAGTGTAGCATACACATACAAGGGATACCAGAAAAAGAAAAGACCATCAGAAATACTTGAAACAATGACTGAGAATGTCCCCAAATTAATATCAGACACCAAACAACAGATCCAGGAAGCTCAGAAAACACCAAGCAGGATAAATGCCCCCCCAAAAACCCTACACTTAGGCATATCATTTTCAGACTATAGATAATCAAAGGTAAAGAAAAAATTCTGAAAGAAGCCAGAGGAGGGAAACTCCTTACCTACAGAAGATCAAAAATAAGAATTACATCTGACTTCTCCTCAGAAACTATGAAAGGAGAGTGAAATGAAATATATAGAGTATTAAGGGGGGAAAAAGAAAGAAAAAAAAACCAACTTAGGGCTCCCCTGGTGGCACGGTGGTTGAGAGTCCGCCTGCCAATGCAGGGGACGTGGGTTCGTGCCCCGGTCTGGGAAGATCCCACATGCCGTGGAGCAGTTAGGCCATGTAGGCCCGTGAGCCATGGCTGCTGAGCCTGCGTGTCCGGAGCCTGTGCTCCGCAACGGGAGAGGCCACAACAGTGAGAGGCCTGCGTAGCTCAAAAAACAAAAAACAAAAAACACCAACTTAGAATTCTGTACCCTGTGAAATTCTTCTTTAAATGTGAGGAAGAAATAAAGACTCAGACAGATAAAACTTCAGGGAATTTGTTGTCAGTAGACCAGCCTTCTTGTTACAAGAAGTTCTCTAGAGAGAAGGAAAATGATACAGGATCAGAACCTCAAATTTACATAAAGAAGGAAGAGCACTGTAAAAGAAATAAGTGGAAAGTAAAGTAAAACCTTTTATTTTTCTTTATCTTAACTGACCTATCAGGTAACAGTTTGTTCAAAATAATACCACCATGTATTTGGTTACGAATACTTATGTGTGTGTACATATATGCTCATATATCTGTATATATATGCTTATATATGTATGTATGTGTATGTATGCTATTATCCAAGTGAAATGTATGACCGCAATGATACAAAGAATAGGAGGAAGGAATTAGGGTTATTTTGTTATTACAAGGTACTCACACTCCCTGTAATGTGATATAGCATTATTTGAAAGTGGACTAAGAGTAGATGTAAATGCAAACTCTATGACATCCACTAAATAAAGTAAAAATGTAGGATAACTGATATGCTAACAAAGGAGAGAAAATGGAATCATATAATATGCTCAAGTAAAAACCACAAAAGGCAGAAAAAGAATAGAAGACAAAAATAGGAACAAAAAACAAGGGCAACAAATAGAAAATAGTAACAAACATGTTAGATATTAAACCAACTGTATCAATAATCAGTTTAAACATTAACGGTCTAAATGCACCAATTAAAAGAGATGTCAGAGTGGATCAAAAAATAAGACCCAACTATATGTTTTCTATACTTCAAATATAAAGACACATATAAATTTAAAAAGATAGAAAAAATATATGCCATGCTAACAATAATCAAAAGAAAGCAGGAGTAGCTATATTAACTTCAGCCAGAGGGCTTCCCTGGTGGCGCAGTGGTTAAGAATCCACCTGCCGATGCAGGGGACACGGGCTCGATCCCTGGTCTGGGAAGATCCCACATGCTGCGGAGCCACTAAGCCCGCGTGCCACAACTACTGAGCTTGTGCTCTAGAGCCCGCAAGCCACAACTACTGAGCCCGCGTACTGCAACTACTGAAGCCCGTGCGCCTAGAGCCTGTGCTCTGCAACAAGAGAAGCCACCACAATGAGAAGCCTGTGCACTGCAACGAAGAGCAGCTCCCACTCACCGCAACTAGAGAAAAGACCATGCACAGCAACGAAGACCCAATGCAGCCAAAAATAATATAAAATAAATAATTTCAGCCAGAGCAGATTTCAAAGCAAAGTAGTTATCAGGGTTAAAAAAGGGGCATTACATAATGCGAAATGGGTCAGTTCTCCAAGAAGATATTATAATCCTTCATGTGTATGCCCCTAACAACAGAGCATCAAATTACATGAGGCAAAAAGTGATAGAACTGCAAGGAAAAACAGATGAATCCACTACCATAGTTGGAGACTTCAATACCTCTCTATCAGGAATGGGCAGATCTAGCAGGCAGAAAATCATTAAGGACACAGATGACTCAATAGCACCATCAATCAACTGGATATAATCGACATCTCTGGACTACTTCATCCAACAACAGATTACACATTCTTCTCAAACTCACATGGAACATTCACCAAGACAGACCACATTCTGGGCCAAAAAACACACCTTAACACATTTAAAAGAACAGAAATCATACAATGTCTACATTCAGACTACAACGGAATTAAACTAGAAATCAGTAACAGAAATATAACTGGAAAATCTCAAAATATGTGGAGATTAAACAACACATTTCTAAGTAACACAAGTCAAAGAAAAAATCACAAGAGAAACTAAAAAATATTTTGAAATAAGCACAACTCATCAAAATTTGTGAGATGCAGTGAAAGCAGTGCTTTACAGGGAACTCATAACATTAAATGCATTTATTAGGAAAGAAGATCTTAAAAAAAAAATCAATCATCTAAGCTCCCACCTTAGTAAACTAGAATAAAGAGCAAATTAAATCCAAAGTAAGCAGAAGAAATAATAAAAGTTAGAGCAGAAATCAATGAAATTGAAAAAAGGAAATCCACAGAGAAAAACCAAAATCTGGTTCTTTGAAAAGATCAATAATAAAACTGGTAATCCTCTAACCAGGCTAATTAAGGAAAAGAGAAGGCACACAAATTATTAATATCAGAAATGAAAGAGGGCACATTGCTACAAATCACATGGACATTAAAAAAACAATAAAGGAGTACTATGAACAATTCTATGCCCACGAAATTGGTAACCTACATGCAATGGACCAATTCCTTGAAAGACACAGTCTGTCAAAACTCACAAGAAACAGACAACCTGAGTAGGCCTATATCTATTAAAGATATTAAATCAATTAAAAAATAACCTTCCAGGGTTTCCCTGGTGGCGCAGTGGTTGAGAGTCCGCCTGCCGATGCAGGGGACGCGGGTTCGTGTCACGGTCCGGGAAGATCCCACATGCCGCGGAGTGGCTGGGCCCGTGAGCCATGCCCGCTGAGCCTGTGCGTCCGGAGCCTGTGCTCCACAACGGGAGAGGCCACAACAGTGAGAGGCCCGCGTAAAGCAAAAAAAATAAAAAAATAAAAAAAATAACCTTCCAAAACAGAAAGCACCACTACCAGAAAGGTTTAACAAAAATTTAAGGAAGAAACTATACCAATTCTCTACAATCTCTTTCAGAGGACACAAGTTATATCACCATAGTCTACTCTGATAAAAGGCTTACTTCTCCCATGATATAATGCATGTACAGTACTGAGCACTATGGCTTGTCATATGGTAAGTGCGCAAGAAGATGTTATTACCCAAGTTCTGTAGGCTATGTACATATATCAGTTTATTTATATTTAACTGATCCTAGAATATTCTTCCTACATTTCTACAAGGGAATTGAAAAGGTAGAAATAAACATTTTACATAAATGTAGTCATTTCACTCTTTCACATAATAAATACTTACTACCTCTTGTATGCCCGGCACTCTCATTAGGCTTCCAGGCTACTGACAGTATTAAATGAGCCAGACAACAAAGAAATCAATAGGAAACCAGTCAGATGGCATTAAATCCCATGAAGATAAATACAGCACAGAAAGGGGCACAGGGAAGACAGAGCATGACCATTCTTTGAAGAAAGTTGGTCAAGGGAGGCCTCTCTGATAAGGTATCATTTAAGAGCTCTAAAGCAAGTAAGAAAGGAGGCCATGTGGATATCACAGAGAAGGGTCACAGAAAACAGGCACAAATCTTAAGAACACCAAAACATTAAGGGCAAGAGCATAAAGCCAGTGTAGACAAAAATGGTCAAGAGAAAATGGAAAGGTCACAGAAGTGAAAGGAAGTTCATACAGGGCCTTGTAGATCCTTTGATTTTACTCTGAGAGAGACGGGAAGCCTTTGAAAGGTTTTGAGTATAAGCAACATGGTTTAACTTCGATCTTAAAAAAGATCACTCTGGCAGCTACACAGAAAATACCTTGGTAAGGGGTAAGTATGGAAGCAGCAAGACTACTGGGAAACAACTTCATTCTTTTGGCAAATGATGGCTTTAATCAGAGTGGTTGAGGTGGAAATGGTGTTTAAAAAAAAAAAGTTGTTGAAGTATCAATTAATTTTAAAGGTGGAGTCAATAGGATTTGCTGATGTGAGTAAGACAAAGAGAAAACAAGGATGCTTCCAAAACAAAACTTTGGATGAACTGGAAGAAAAAAAGAGTTGCCACTGATTAAAATGGCAAAAAGATTACAAGAGAAGCAGATTTGAGAGGATGAAAATCAAGAGCTCTATTTTGTTTTGGACTTAAGTGTGAGAATCAGGCATCCAATTATTAGATATATATGTCTACAGTTCAGAAGGTAAGTCGGAGTTGGAGATGAAAATATGCAAGTTGTCATAGTATATATGTTAAAGTTCTTACCTAGAGAGAACAGATAATGATGGCCTGAGAACTAGGTCCTTGGTCATTATCCAACATTTAGAAAAAATAGGCTTTCCAAACACTGAACCATAAATCACTTGATACATTTACCCTTGGTTCCACTTACTGTATTAGTTATAGACCTGAAAACATAGCCTAAGTGTTAGAGATAGGGTTGGGGAGTAACTACCAAAGATAAGAAATCTGAAGTTACTAGAAACTGCTTTGAAATCATTAAGAAAATTAAAGAGTCTAAATTAATATGTGCAAAAAGACTACTACATGGTATATATAAATTTAAACAAAATTCAAGTATATAATACATATATAATTGAATAAAAAGATCTGGGTTATTGTGTTAGTTCTATTTCTAGGCTAAACTATAAATTAGCATGCAGCTGTTAAAAACTTTTACTATGTTTTTCTGCACTCTAGGAAATGGGTGACACTAGGAATTCCTAAAAACAGGCATATTCTTTAATTTTATATAAATTACTATTTTAAATGTACTCAAGGTGTTCCCTAGTTAAAGGATGTCAAATGCAAATGCATCTCAAAGTGCTAAAAAAAAATCATGCTTTAATAAATTTAAGATGTTGCCATTAATAAAACACACTAGCTAATTCTTAGGTAAAAACAAGATTCCTTCATCACCTATTTTGTAAATCAAGACCCACAAGATTAAGGTAGAACAAATCTTACTAAACTACTGCCTGGTTACAATTTCTACAGGTATAGGAATTTGAGAAACTGTATCAACCTCACATTCTTGCCATCCTTGGTTTTTACTACAAAATGCAAGCCTCCATCTTTCCTTTTCCATTCTTTACTCTTGATTCATCCATCTAACCTCCTCCACCAAGATGTCTAGAAATACATTTATGATATAGGCTGTCACCTATCTTCAACTGCTTTATATAATAGTTCCTCAATCTCTTAGCTTTCACTAAAACCTGATTTACCCCCGAAGGCTTTTCTTACGTTGCAATCCTTTTAGGTGAGGGTTCCATAGACAACTCAAACCCCTAAGTGCACCATTTTTATTCTAATTGCTTATATTAAAAATAATGCCCATCCCCCCAAACAAAACAAAGCACAGCACAAACACAACTTATTCTTTGAAACTCATGTTATCTACCTGAAATCCTTCTTCTTTCCCTCTCTGGCCTGGTAAATTATACCCATATACTAAAGGCTCTATTTTTCCCGAGTTATATTGCTGGCATTGTGACTTCAATGTCTGTGTGCATGATCTATCCCAACACTCTAGCCCCCAAAATATTTGACTTTCTTAACTTGAGGGTCCCTCACCTCCTCTCAATTTCAGCCAATCACCACCTTAGGCTCTGATCATTATCATCTATCTTTGTAAGAGTTTCACTTATACTGAACTATCTCTTTGACCCATCAGGCTTTTTGTAACCAACCCAACATCTTCACCTGGCATCACAACCTTTCCAACAGTGGCCATCGCCAATGACATATAAGTTCAACTACTCCAATGTTAACACTCTACACATATGCCACTTCCCATATGCTCTAATAGCCAACCCTGAAATACCATGCATTTTCGTCTAGCTATTAAAGAAAAGTCTTTAAACTGCAAGTATGCAGTAAGCTAACCTTAGCTGGCCACTCAGTAGCATGAGACTCTCAATAATATCTGGTCCACTTCTTCACCCATTTCCCCCAGTAACTTTCCAAGTTTTCAGTCTTCTCAAATCCCCTAACCAAACTCCATGTTCCATGAGAACTACTTGAAAATATTTCTTAAAAAGTTACATAGTCAGGACTTCCCTGGCTGTGCAGTGGTTAAGAATCCTCCTGCTAATGCAGGGGACATGGGTTCAAGCCCTGGTCCAGGAAGATCCCACATGCTGTGAACAACTAAGCCCGTGTGCCACAACTACTGAGCCTGCCCTCTAGAGCCCACAAGCCACAACTACTGAGCCCGCATGCCACAACTACTGAAGCCCACGTGCCTAGAGCCCGTGCTGTGCAACAAGAGAAGCCACCGCAATGCAAAGCCCGCGCACCGCAACGAAGAGTAGCCCCTGATCGCCGCAACTAGAGAAAGCCCACAGGCAGCAAACAAAGACCCAACACAGCCATAAATAGATAGATAAATTTATTACAAAAAAAAGTTACAGGGTCACAAAACTACCAAGAAATATCACCTTACTCCCATTAGGATGGCTACTATGAAAAAAACAGATAATTACAAATACTGATGAGAATGTGGAGAAATTATAACCTTTGTGCATTATTAGGTCAGAATGCTAATTTGGTGCAGCCACCGTAGAAAACAGTACAGAGGTTCCTCAGAAAATTAAAAATAGGACTACCATATGATCCAGCAATCCCACTTCTGGGTATATACCCAAAGAAATAAAAGCAGGGTCTCAAAGAGCTATTTGTACATTGCAGCATTATTCACAATAGCTAAAACATAAGCAACCTGTGTCCATCAACAGATGAACGGATAAACAAAATACGGTACATACATACAACAGATTATTCAGCCTTAAAAAGGAAGAAAATTCTGACATATGCTACAACAGGGATGAACCCTGACATCATGCTACATAAGTAAAATAAGCCAATCACAAAAAGACAAATACTGTGGGCACTCACAGTAAATGAGGTAGAGTCGTTAAAATCATAAAGACAGAAAGTAGAATGGTGGTTGCCAGGGGCTAGGGAGAAGGGTGAATGGGGAGTGATTGTTTAACAGGTACATTTTCAGTTCTGCAAGATGAAAAGAGTTATGCAGATGATGGTGGCAATGACTGCACGACAATATGGATGTACTTAATACCACTAAATTGTATACTTAAAAATAGTAAAGATGGTAAATTTTGTTATGTGCATTTTACCACAAAAAAATTTTTTTAACGGTTACATGGACACATAAATTTGAGAAATACATTTTATAGTCCCTTCTTGGAGATGCACAATGTACATCAGCATTTTAAAGGATTTCCACTATTTTCAGTAGAGAAATCTGCTGTTTAAGTCTGCATGTCCCAAGCTTAATCCACAACCACTTTTTCAAGAAGCACACAGTGGTGTAGCTACCTAATTTACTAAGAAAATTGACAGTTCAGACACAAATGACTTTGACTTCCCCATTCTTACCTACCAATACATTTAACATCACATATCCATTTTTACCTCCTTCTTCTAGTTTCATAAGATCTGGGTCTTTGCTCTTATTCAAGAGAAATCCCTACACCTATATTCTTCATTCCAACCCTTACTATCTTAAAAACCTTGCTTCAACAATTATCACTTCTCATATTATCTTAAACTTCTTATATTCTCACAACTAATCACTGAAGTCTTACCTACTTTACCTTCTATTTTTCTTTCATCCAGAAAACTTTATCTTGAATTCCTAATATACCACTGCCCTTATTTAGGCCCTCATTGACTGAAGCCCTGGTCAACGTACCACCACATGATTTCTCCTCAATCCTGCCTCCCTGTTGGCAAAGTTATTAAAAATATACACCTAACAAGGTTACTACCCCTACTTAGCAAGTTCTTTACTGACTCCCAAATACCTATGAGAGACAGGCCAAGGTCCTTTACATAGTATGCAAGCACCTAGTCCTTTCTTTCAAGTCTCACCTCCTTCAATTTCCTACATTTCAGTCAGTCTATGATCTAAAAATCCTCAACTGCCTACTGTTCCCTACATTCACTATGCTGCTTTGTAACTCTGCTCCTGCTTCTGCCTAGAACGTGCTACCTAACTCCCAGTCACACTTCAAGACTTAACTTAGCCTTCCCTGATCACCCCTATTTCCCTGCCATCTGGATTAGGTCCCTATTGCATCAGGGTACTTGAGTACCCTGGTACTTCTTTATGTTCATGTTCCATCCTGGGTATCCTTCTACCACAATGATTGAAATGATTTGCTTCTGGGTCTTTCACACTGACTAGACTAAATTTATGTAGGTTAATTTAGCTTAACTAATCTTATGCATCTCTGCATCCACAAAACAGCACCCAATATCTTATACACAGCAGGCACTTAATAAATGATTGTTAAGCTGAACTCCTCCCCATCTATTTCCCCAAAACTGCTAGGTGAGCAAAAATATGTAAGAATCCAGGGGCATGCAATTATCTATCCAGAAGTAGAAATCTAGTAGCATGTTACCAAGATTTAGAGGTATTTATTTGGTAGGGAAAATATTAGACATGCGTATTCCTATCTTCCAATTTACTTTTTAAAGCATTATACTCTCTTTAACTGGAAATTATTTTCAAATAATGTGATACCATTTAAAGCAATCTAGAGCAACTTAAAAGACACCACAGCCTCAACCAAGTTATACTTACATTCGGCTAGCTTCAATGTCGTCAGACTGAGGTTCTCCTGATGATCTGTAAAATGCAATTCAGTAAAGTTAAGCAAAATATTCCATATTTCAAAAAGGGGCAAACATTTTATTTTGGAAGACAAATTTGACAACAAGATTTAATGGTTAACAGTTTTAAAAGTTCAACATGTGAAAAAGTGATCAAATCAGATTGCCATACAACACATTTATTGTAAGGGCTAGACTAATAAAAACTCAGTTCTCTTTTTTTTTTTTTTAAGGAAAGGAAACTGTAAACACTATATTTAGATACCAACATACAAACCAGTGTAATAAATCATAATTACTCACGAAGTCAAATATTTATAATAAAAACCCACAACTATGAAACCTTCTACAGCCAAGTACTGGTTACCCACAATATCAAAAGTATTCACTGGTATTAACAGTCCCAAACTTTAGATGAGGGATCAGCAAACTACTGCCTGGGATGACAAACTAAGGCCTGGGTTGGCCGCCTATCTTTGTAAAGTTGTACTGGCACAGAATCATGCTCATTTATTTACGGCTGCTTTTACATTACAAAAGCAGAGCTGAGAAACTCTGTCAGAGACATGTGGCTCACAAAGCCTAAAATATTTATTACCTAGCCCTTTAAGAAAAAGTTTGCCAACCTCTGCTGTAGATAATTCAAATTTCAATCTAATACCCTTCTGAATTTTGAGACACTTAAGTCTGTTTTACCATTCTAACCATGATTACCTTATTTCAACAATGAAAGCAGCTTTCCCTGAAAATACACGGGCAGGATGTACTACCTGTCAAAATTGTACCATCCTAGGGTATTAAAATTTTGCTGTGGATAACTGTGAATTGACTTCAGTTATAAATAGTTGCCAGTTCTTTTCTTTTTTTTTTTTTTTTTAATATACTGCTGCTATTTTAAGTAGAAATACTGAAAATTCTAAGACACTAAGAAGCCTTTTATTTTCATTTTGGGGCATGAACCAATTTTGCCTACCCCATCATGCTGTTAAAAATAAATTCCTGTTACTCTATTCACTTTTACAACCAGCATCAGTCAATATATATTGTATTAAGGTGAATCAACATAATACTGATTTCTAACACTTCTAATTCACAAAACAGGTAAAATATTTTTTAGAGGTCAAAAGCTAAATTTTCAAACTGACATTACAAGGACTTGATTTGTAAATTTATAACTGACTTGAGACTTCAAATTCTAAACAACTTTTAACAAGAGAATCTTAAAATCAGAGCCACCAGAAAAGAAAAGAATCTGTTTTCCATATTTCTTAGATTTTAAAAAACTCACTTCTTTATCAGACTTTCAAAATTACCCCTCACTGCAGTGGTCCAAGGACAAGAATGCAAAAAATAAAAATAAAAAATAAAAAAAAAATCCAGCAGCTCAAATATTTATTTTAGATCTTCTTTGCAGTATATTTACATTTTCAATTTTGCACAAAATGATATTAGAACTAAAAACTGGGGCATGCTGGAGGTGGCAGTGACTTGGCAGTGACACAAATGCAAAAATTTCACTCCACCCTCTCCCCCAGGGAGCAAGCAAATCACCTTTGTGACACACCTGGTCTCCACCAGCCTTGTGGGTAAGTACCCCAAGATTGCTTCCAAACTTGTATCTCTCAGACAGAAGAGCTAAAAAGTGATGATAACCCCATGTACCAGCTGACTCATTTTTGAAAGTGCGACCCTCCAGCATCAGATGTCATACTGTAAGGAGGCAGAGCAGGCTTGCAAAACAAAAAATAAACCTGCTGGCACTAAGGGAAGAGAGGCAGATTAGAAGCTTTCATACATGTAGGCGGCAAAACTTTCAAAATTAACAGGGAAAGAGAGAGAGGGGAAAAACTGAGGACACAATGACAGGGAAATTAAACTACTACTGCAAAAAGGTAAGATACAAGCAAGAGGAAAAACAAATCCAAGTCTCAGAAGCACAATTTTTAACTGCTGCAAAGTTTTGAGATTCTGAAATGGGATAGAGGTTAAATACATCAAATGGTAACTACATTCTATTTTCCAAAGTCTATTCTCTAAACAAGAGGATATGTAAACATTAGCACCAAAATGTCATGAAATTACTGTAAATAAACTAGATCACTTAACATTAACATATATTAATGTGAGCTACCAAAAACCACTTTAAGTCAAACCAAGTAATTTAAACCAATTCAGTCAACAAGAAGAACAAAAGAATAAGGACTGAAGATTATTACCTTAAAACGATCTATCCTAGGTCTCTTAAACAGAGTTAGCATAATTGTTTTTTACTCAAAACAAAAATTGTTTTTTAATCAGAGAAAGGTGAATATACACTGAACAAATAGAAGCACCTTTTACCTTACAGTGAGCAATAACAGTACCTGCCTGAATAAATTTCTAGTCATTCTGCTTATTGTATTCTGTTTTATTCTAAATAATTAGAATATTATTTATTCTAAATATTTTACTAATTTTCTAAATAATTTACTAAAGAATATCCTAAAATTAGGATCCAAACTCTCAAAATTATAAAATACCTAAGATCTAACAATAGTTTCCAAGCTTCAATTTAGCCCCTGAAGAGTCTCTTTATTCTTTACTCTCAAGTTCTTGGAAGTAAGGATCTGGTACATATTTTAATTTTACCAAATTGAGGACATATAACCAAAGGAGAAAAAAACCCAAAAAGTATTGACTTAGGTTAACCTAAAGTTCATCAGAATAACAAATCAGAAAAGAGATTTCTATGAGGTCCAGCTTCTCTAGCCTGCAAGCCAAGCCCTTCTACTGTAACTCTCTAGGAGACAAGTATACTAGATTTATTAAAACTCTCACCACGTAAAAAGCACACTTTAAAAGGCATATTAAGACTTTTTTCATAGTTTTTTTTAATGTTCATAATAAAATGTTTATTTAAAAACTAGAAACTTTTTAGAAATACTTTCCTGTTTATTCATACAGATAGGTCTGGGGAAAGGGCACAAAATATTTTAGGAAGGAGATTAAATGGAGAAACAGGTCAACTCTTAGGTCCACTATTCTTAGCAGGCAGTATTCCTGCCAACTGTACATTTTCTTCATTTTTTTTACAGCACGTATTTTACAATGACAGCCTTTTAAAGGCTGTAAAATAACATTCAAAATTACCTTTTACAAGCTGTGGCCATTCGGTGACATCAGGGTGATCACAGCTTTGAGTCACTGATTAAAAACAGGTTGTCACACCAGTCTAGCTGCTAACTTGATCTGAGCGTAGGTTTAATAACTCTAATAAATTAAACAAATCTTTAGTTAGAACACTTTAATATATAAACCCAATTCATTGTTCAAAAATAATCTTCAAAGGTTCAAATTAGGTGCCAATGCAACAACCATCAGAAGAGTAATTATAGAAATGCTTTTAAGGACTATTTTCCAGCATTTTTTTTTCCTTAATGATTTCTTCACTTGAGAAAATATAATAATCTCCTGTACTTTTATGAAATGTTACAGTTTACAAAGCACTTTGGTCAATGGCATCTTAAATCTAAAGATAATTTGGGCTCTACCTATTCAGAGCAGATACTATAGAAAGAATTTAAAAGAAGAAAAAGAAAAAACCAAGCAGCCTTAGAGTGATTAATTGACTTGCCCAAGATTTTAGTATTAGCGTTGAAGCCAGGACTAGGATTAAAAACCCAGATATACTGACTGCCTATCCAGAGTTAGTATTCTGTGATTTTATTTAGTTTTGCTATAGAGTCTCATGATTTAAATATATGAACAAAGATTTAAAATATGGATTGACACCCCACCATTACAATAATTTAAATGGGACTAATAGTAGTACAGTTTTCCAGGTAGTCAAATGCTTAATGGAACAGTTATACACCCACACCCACACAGACACACACACACACACACACACACACACACACACACACACACACACACACACACCAGTCTATTCCTACTTATTCCATATTAAAATAGGATAATCTAACATTAGCCAAAACTCCTTGGGTATTTCATGAAAACATGTTCTCCACATCAGCCATAAACCCACTAATATTCAATTTCATGAGAGAGAATGGCAAAATATGAAAACATTTCCTCCTCCTTCAACCTAGTATCTTTTGATCCTCTGACTTGGCCTTAGCTGAATTTTCCTGATTCCTGATTATCATGGTTCACATTTATCAGGCATCCTAATCACACTGTAGTTTCAGGCAAAGATACACATCCAAAATATCCCAGAATCAAGAACTCATGTCCTGCAACTAGTTTTTCCCCTGATGATTTCCCTACCAAACTATATATCCCGGCCAAATCTGAAAAGTGAACTGAGGAAAGATGAGAAAACTAGGAAAGAAAAAAAAAGATCCTTGTTAGTTAACACCTTCCAAGTGACAACAGACAACCACAGAAGGTGGTTTACTGCACGGATCCAGAGCCCTATATAAAATAGCAAGTTATCTGAGAACCCTAAGAGAAGGGATGAAACATCAATGCTTGAGCCCATACCCTCTGCAGCCTATGAACTTGGGCTTCAAATTCAGATAAGGGTGAGAGTTTGCCTAAGAATACATTAACTTCAGGGGACTCCAATACAGGCATACTTCATTTTATTGTGCTTCACGGATATTGTGTTTTTTACAAACTGAAGGTTTGTAGCAGCCCTGCATCAAGCATGTCTATTGGTGCCATCTTTCCAACTGCATTTGCTCTCTTCATGTCTCTGTGTCACATTTCGGTAATTCCTGCAATATTTCAAACTTTTTCATCATTATTATATTTGTTATGGTGATCTGTGATCAGTAACTTTTGATGTTACTACAACAACTCGCTGAAGGCTCAGATGATGGTTAGCATATTTTAGCAATAAAGTATTTTGTAATTAAGGTATGTACATTACTTTTTTAGACATAATGCTATGGCACACTTAATAGACTGTAGTATAGTGTAGACATAATTTTTATATGCACTGAAAAGCCAAAAAATTCACCTGATTACCTTTATCTGCCTTATTGCGGTGGTCTAGGACTAAACCTGAAATACCTGAGGTATGCCTATAACTGGGATTTTTAATATATATATTAAATATATATATTAATATATATTTAATATATATATAAATATATATTCAAATTCCCCAGATTTTCCTATCATAGTTGCATGTTTTCTAATAAAAACCTAGAATATTCCTGAGGTCATATGGGAAAGAGGTAAGGCGCCCCTGAAATGAACAGTGTTTCCTGTGGGGTCCTCATAAGACTAATAGTGTATGTGGATTTAAAAGCTGCAAGTCTAACTTTCCAACCTGTAAACATAAAAATGAGAAAGTCAAAATACCTTTTAACTGATTAATTAATTGAGATGAATTAATTCATTAAAGAGCTACGTGTATTGTGAAAATTACTGAGGCAAGTCCTCTCTTCTAGACCTCCGTTTTCATGAGGTCCAGTGCTCCACAGAGCAGAGGTTCCAGAGTCAGTCTGGATTCAAGTCCCTGTTTGGTCACTTACTAGATGGAAAATCTTGGGCAAGTTACTTAACCTCTCCAAGCCTAAGTATCCTGATATGCAGAACTAAGATAACAGTAGTATCTATTTCAGAGGGCTGTCATGAGGATGAACAAACATATATATTGTTCACAACAGTGTCTGGCACATAGTAAGAGCCCAACAAATGGAAGCTATTATTAACTCATAGCCTAACAGCCAAACTTACCCTCTCAACCTTCTTATGCAATTATTTTACTTCTCATAGCATACTAACCTCTTCTAAAATTCTTCAGAATCCCACCTGGATTCCCCATACAGTCTACCTGGTAGCACAGTGATTTAGCACCTAGCACATGCTTTAAAAATGGCAGACACCCAAATTTGCTGAATACATTTGTCATTATTCTAACCATGGCATTAAGATATACATGCAATTTTGAATTCCAAAAAATAAAACGGAAACATACCATATTTCGCCAAACTTCTGAGGAGCTGGTGAATTCTAAAATCAGGCTCTTACAGATTTTTAACCTAAAATATAAAACACCTCACTCAATTCTTTTTACACAGACAACTGGATGGACAACTTTCATAGAAAATATTTTTTCTAAAATTTATTATAAAAGCAAATTCATTTGTAATACTTATGAATATCCAGAAACATATTAAGAGACAAATGCCCCTAATGCTGTTGCCAGGATGCATGGAAAGGTGGTTAGGCAGGCCCTGTGGTCTGAGTGCTTTCAGCTGGCAGAACCATGATACCCATTTTCATCCAAAGAACTTACTGCTTGCCGTTTCTTTACTCTTCCCTCCCTCCAAAATGGCTGAAAATATATGAAAACTGTTTAACTACGTGCCTGTAATTCCTTCAGATACCTACAGCAATTAAGCTTTTAATTAAATTCCCTATGCTGAGGACCTGCTGTATTAGGTACATATATGGGCATCTGCCCAACTACCTCCTGAGTAGCAGCCTTTGGCAGGTCCCTTGACCTGTAAGTCTTAGGTGTCAGGTTGTTGTAATAGAGAAAATATTTTTAAAGTATGTAGGACAATGCCGCCTGGAGCATAATAGGGCCTCAGTGTATGGTAGCAAACATTATTTCTTAAATCAAACATTTCATATATCTATCAGAACTTAACTTATCAAAAACCAAATTCTGAAGCTTAAAGCATGCATCCAAATAATCACCGTAAATTCTTAACTCATCTGTATATTATCAGAGCATTCCTCAGTTGAACAGGAACTAAAGTCTTTTAATACATTTCCTCTTATTGCATATGAAGAAACCAAGTCCCCCACCAAATAAGGAAACCCACCCAGCATCCTACAGGTTGATGGCAGAAAATGAATATATTATACTGCATATAAATATTTTTTTAAAATTAACCAAGTGTTAAGAGGACTGAGTCTCAAACTCTGTTCTATAATACAATCACCTAAGGAACCTGTAAAAAATGCAGATACTGGGCTTCCCTGGTAGCGCAGTGGTTGAGAGTCCGCCTGCCGATGCAGGGGACACAGGTTCATGCCCCGGTCCGGGAAGATCCCACATGCCGCGGAGCGGCTGGGCCCGTGAGCCATGGCTGCTGAGCCTGCACGTCCGGAGCCTCTGTTACGCAACGGGAGAGGCCCGCGTACCGCAAAAAAAAAAAAAACAAAAAATGCAGATACTTACTTGATCTCAACCTCCAGAGACTGTGATTCAGTACATAAAATGGAGGTGTGTGAATCTGTATTTTTAACATACATTTCAGGTGATATGCATACCTCAATTTGAGAAACTTTGCCTTAGAAGATTAGGAACACATAATCACAGAATGTACCAAATCTACGAAGATATAGGATAAGTAACAGAAACTGTAAGCACCAGAAATGTTACCTGCACTCTTGGCAAATTTAACCATTAGCACTCTTACACCAGACCTAGTGCCTTTATTTTATTTATATACACATTCCTTTCCAACAGAGGGCTCAGTCTAATAATCTAATAAGAAAGGAATCAAATAATAAGAAATGCCTATACCAATCCACCTGTCCCTGTAACGTTTTCACTTATCCTTAAAATAGCCCATCTGCCTGCTCTCTTTCTCTCTCCCTCTCTACACAGGTGCATACATATTATTATTACATCTGTCATGTCCTTTATCTCCTCTCCAACAGCCTATTTCCTTCACCTCCTTGTAACCCTAGGTCAAACTTAATTTCAGACTACCTTTTCTATCACTTTTTTATTGTGTCCACTCAGCAATCTTGTTCTCCTTTATGCCATGTTTATGGTGTCTTAAATTTATGGGAAAGCTACTTGTTGAAACTCATTAAGTTTTGTACATTTGTAAATTTCACAACAAAAGACTGTTCCAATAACTTTCTTGTGTAAATTTTCCTGTCTTTAGGCTCTCCTCATTCTAGTCCATTCTGCAGTTAGACTAAAATTTCAAAACACTGCTTTCATATAGTACTTTCAACATAATTCCCTCAACTCCATTAACTCTTTACAGTACCATTTCCTTACTCTCCTTCCTTTAACTGCCAGAAAGGCCTGAAAACGGTTAGCTCAGATGCTAACATACAAAACCTTCCACATACTGAAACTTTTCTTATAAAAGTCATCATCATTCTTATATGTCCCAAATCCTGTGGCCTCTTAATCCTACTTTTTCTCTGCAGCATTTCACACTGCTAACCATTTCTCACCCCTCCTGGACTTCCATAATGCTGTACCTGCCTGTGTTCTTCTACCTCTGACAGGAACTAAGTCTTCTGCTAGTTCATCTTCCTACCCCTCAATCATAGCCACTCTCCAAGTTTCTATCAATAGCCCCTTTTCGTAGGTTAAGAATTAATTTTCTGTGCAATGTCATCATCCATTCCTATAGCACCTCTCTATACTTAGGATCCCTAACTCTACATCTTTAAGCCTTCATCTCTTGAGTCATAAGCCTGCTACTCTCAATTACCAATAGTACACATGCACTTGGTTGTTTCATTAGCATCTAAAATCAAGCTCAATTATTCCCAAAAAACGTACTCCACCCTGAATGTGCCTAATCTTGTTGTCCTACTAGTTACAGAATGAAAAAAATTGGTGCCATTCTTTATTATCTCCCCCTCATTTTTATTTAGCCTAACCAATGTATGGTTTGATACTAAAGGTCATTCAAAGAATGTCTACTAGCTAAAACTAATACAATGTTATATGTCAATTATAACTCAGTTTAAAAATATGTTTGAGTGTCTACTAAGTGGATGAAGACATAGTGGTAAAGAAACTAGACAATCTTGTATCTCCATGTAATGGGGGAAATGCGCACAATAAAAACCACAATAAACTAGGTCACTGCAATGCATAGTTAAGTGTTGTGAAGAAGAAATCAGGATATGGTTAAGTGTACATATACAGTACTCTGACTTAGTCTGGGGAAAACGGAAATACGTTCTTCATGAAGTAACATATAAACTGAGCTTTGAGGCATGAGCAAGGTTTATCCCAGACATATTAAGAAAAACCGTGGAAGGTATAACAGTACCACTGCCAGTCCAGTCACCCATTAGAAAATTCTGAGTCATATTCTAAAGAGAAGGCCCCTCTCTTTGCAGTACAACAAACCGTTCACCCAGTGCTATCAATTCTACCTCAGAAATTCCCCCACACTCCAACATTGCCCCCAATTATTCCTTTGTTGGCTTTGTTCCAGAGTAACATTTCCTATGAAACTATACAAAATTTGGCCAAAACCTGCCAGTCCAGCCTCTTCTCTCAGACTAGACCACACTTGTAGAGAACACATATATCATTCATTTTTATTTTTACACTTCCAGTGCTTGAAAATGTTCACAAAATATACTTCACAGGATAAACATCTTATGAAGAGGAAAGTTTTCTTTTACATGACTTGCTTTAGAGGTCATTTAACTAGTGAATACAAGATTAAAAACAAGTTGTCTGATTGTAAAGGCCATGCTCCTTCTCTTGTACACTTCTAATTTATACCCAAATCCTGTAAATTTTTTCTTTGAAATATCACTTGCATCCTTTTTTCCCCATGCATAGTCATGTTATAGATGCTCATTACTTCACCTAGTTTTACTTTTTCCTCTATCCTTGACTCTGCCACTAGAATTATCTTCCTAAACACCCAAATTTGGCCATATCACTCTCATACTCAAAATCTATACTTTCCCAATGCCCACAGGATAAATTTCAAACTATCATATGAAGTCCCTGCCACTGGCTTCCACCCATTCATACAAGCCTTACTGCCCACTCTATGACATCATTACCAAGTACTTGATCTAGTCCCATCATTGGATTACTGGCTATCACATACTGGCCATCTGTATTTCTAATTTCAATGCTTCTGTTTCTCATGACACTTCACTCAGAAATACTTCTCTCTCCTTTGCTAACTTCCACCCCCCACCCACCTATTATGCCCTGTTTAAAAAAACTCTACTCATTTTAAAGGCTGTATCTCACAGAGTGCTCTAAGCTCTTCTGTAAATAACCAGTCTTGTCTGGGAACTATATGTTCCTAATACTATAAAATAATTTCTTAATTTCCACCCTAAATTTATTATTTTATACATTATAGCTATCTGAATAGGTTTCTCAGTGCCTCTAGCTATAAGCTGGTAGAAGGTAGTGCTCATCTCATCCATGTTTATTTTCATAGTAATGGGGATTGTTTTCTTGACACCACACCTCCCTCTACAAGGAAAAAAAAAAGGAATAAGGATCATGGCCTGACAAAGGATTCTAAACTAGCTCCAAATGCAATTCATGGAT
This sequence comes from Delphinus delphis, assembly GCF_949987515.2. Classification (NCBI taxonomy): domain Eukaryota; kingdom Metazoa; phylum Chordata; class Mammalia; order Artiodactyla; family Delphinidae; genus Delphinus; species Delphinus delphis. The sequence goes on along the minus strand of NC_082684.1, from coordinate 123,036,412 downwards.
GCACAAACAAGGGTATCCTTTAATTCCAAATTAACACAAATTTAACCCAATGCCAATCTAACAAAAGTTTATTTTGAAGGTCAAACATGTAAGAATAACCATGAAACTTTCATTTTTCTGAGAAGAATGCCTCTCTCCCAAGAACTTGTTCTACCAGGGACTAAAGCATAAAATATTTTAGTATAATTAAAATCAATACAACCCCTTCAAAAAACTTTGACAGTATCTATTAAAACTAAATCATTTAGTTTAGTCATTTACCCTATGACTTAAAAATTCCACTAAGTACACATCAAAAAGAAATCAGTACATATGTTCACTAGAAGACGTTCAGTGGAATATTGAGAGTAACTATATTCTTAGTAGCCCCAAACCAAAAATGACTAAAATGTCCATCAACAGCAAAATGAAAAACAAAATATAGTTGGCCCTTAAACAACCCAGGTTTGAACCATGCAGGTCTACTTCTACGCGGATTTTTTTTTTCAGTAAATACGTTAATACAGTACCACACTATTTGCAATTGGTTGAATTCACAGATACAGAAATGTAAAGTTCTCAAGGCCTACTGTAAAGTTATATATGCAGATTTTCGACTATGCAGGGGATGGGTACCCCCAGCCCCTTACCTAGTTCAAGGGTCAAGTGTACTATACAGAAATTATAAGCAACTGACTACAGCCAACAATGTAGATGAATCTCACAAATGTTATTTGAGAGAAGCCAGACACAACTAAATGTGACTGTTTCTAATTACATAAAATATAAAAACAGGAAAATCTAATCTATGCTAGTAGAAGTCAGGATAGTGGTTACTCTTGGGGAAAGAGAGGTAGTGACAAAGAGAGCACAAGGGGCTTCAGAAGAGCTGATCTTGTTTCTTGATCTGAATGCTGGCTAAACGTGTGTGCTCAGTGTGTGAAAGTTAAACAAGCTACGTGCACATTTATACACTTTTGTATGTGTACTAATACTTCAATCAAAAGTTTATTTTAAAAAGCACAGTACAGTTTGAGCATTAGCTAAATGTTTAAATGGAACAGAAAGTTAAGTCCAGAGAAAGATCCAAAAGTATATAAGAGTTGCTTCTAGTCAAAAACAAGAAAACTGGACAACACATGAAACAGCTGTTTTCAGACCCTGGATAACAGGCAGTGTGAGACTGATCCATGAGAACGAACAGAAATGAGGTGAACCCTTCCAATGCTTGAATTTCTTCATGGAGGAGGCTTTCCAACCTGAGTCAATGGAGGGGAAACCCAGTCAGAGGACAGCAGTCTCACTGAGGTAAGAAGCAAGAGGTCAGAGTTGAGGCTGAAGTGGGTGGAATTTTTAATAAGACAGACTGCTACAGAGGGGAGCTATGCAGAGGAAAGTCCAGAAATCTGTCACTTGGGGGTCCTTTCGAGTCTGCCACTATACACAAAACTGCATGAATAAAGGGAAAGACTATATGAAGCCGGGGAAAGAGGAGCTGTGAGCTGAAATATCCCCAGTGATCATACAGGACTAGGAGATCCCTAAGTTTCTCCCAACCAGAGTGAAGAGAATATGCTGACACTGGGGACATTTAGTAGAGAACTAAGAAGGGCCATGCATTTGTAGTAGCTACCAGCCTTAAAGTAAAGCCTTCTCTAGATACACCCTAATAGAGCCTTGAAGGGATCAAGCTGACCAGCGAGTTACTTAGCTCGCTGGCAAAACAAAGTTTAACACTTTAAAAGACAACAAAATTCAGCCACTCAACAATAGACTATAACAATGTTCAGTATCCAAGAGGAAAGTACTAAATATGTAAGCAGGAAAAGACGGCCCATAACCAACAGAAAAACCAATCAATAGACCCTGAAATGAAAGAATTGATAGAATCAGTAGACAAGAACTTTCAAACAGCTATTATAAATATGCTCAAGGATTCAAAGGAATACATGAAAACAAATCAAACGGAACTTCTAGAAATACAAAAAGTAAATAAATATATACATATTTATATAAATATATAAAATATCTGAAAGTATTTGACCCTGCAGGGGGGAAAAAAAAGGACAGTGAAATACAAAACAAAGTAAACTAAAGCACAGAGAGACCAAAAAAACTAAAAATGTTAATGACCTGAAGATAATATCAAATAGTCTAACATTATACATATAACCAGAGTAACCCTGGAAAAGAGTGTAGAAGGAAGAGAGCTAACTTTAAAAAAATACATGTGAAGAAATAATGACTAACACTTTTCCAAATTTGATGAAAACATAAACACAGACCAAAAAAACAAAACCAAAAACTCAATAAATCCTAAGCAGGATAATCACAAAGAAAACCAGCAATGAAGAGAAAATCTTAAAGAAAAGCCAGAGGTAAATAAAAAGACTTTAAGTACAGGGGAAGAAAGATAAGTATAACTGCAGACTTCTCATCAGAAACAAATGCTGAAAAAAAAATTTGTCAACCTAGACATATTTATCACTTGATATATCACTTATATATCAAGGGATAAATATCCTTCAAAATATGAAGATAAAGCTCTATACATCTACCAGAATGGCTACATCAAAAAGACTGACAGTCCCAAATGCTGACAAGAATGTAGAGCAACTGGAAACTCTCATATAATTGTTGGTAAGAGTATAAAACAAAACAACCAATTTGGGGAAAAGATCTGGCAACTATCCTATAACCCAAACTGCACTCCTAGGTATTTAGCCAAGAGCAAAGAAACCATACATATCTACACAAAGTCTTTCATACAGCTGTTCACTGAAGGCTTTTCACAACAGCTAGAAACTGAAAATAGCCCAGGTGTCCCTTAAGAGAAGAATGTAGTTACAAACTACTGACACATGCAGTACCATAGATGAATTTCACAAACATTATGCTAAGGGAAACCTTATATAAATAAGTACCATGATTTATATTTATATGGAATTCTAGAGCAAGCTAAACTAATCTATGTTAAAGTGATCACAACAATGATTGACTTAGGGGTGTGGGTAATGTGGGGGCAGGAAATGGCTAGGAAGGGGTACAGATTCCATAACTTGATAGGACTTTGTGTTGCAAAGCTGTAAGCATTTGTCAAAACACATGGAATGGTATATGTGGCAGACTGTATATTCTAAAGATGGCCAGCCACAATATAATCCATCCCACATGCTCTTCTTACAAGGTTAACATTGGCATTCTCCCATCAGCTGGTAGGGTCTATGTGACTTCTTGAATTTGAGCAGCCTCGGTGACTTTCAATCAAGAAAGTACGGTGGAAGTGTGTGCTCTTTTATAAGCTAGACTTTTGATGCTAGGTTATAAAAATGCCATGCACTTCTGCCTTGGTCTCTTGAGATACTACTCACTCTTGGAACGTAGCCACTCTACAGTGATGAAGCCAGCCACTTGGCAATGAAGCCAAGCAACCATATACAAAAGCAACATCTAAGTGTTCTAGACCAGAGCTCCAGTTGAAGTCCTGACAGCCAGCATCAATATCCAGATGTGTGAGCAAGACTTTAGATGATAACAGCCTCAACTTATCAGGTAACCTCAACTCCAGCTCACATGCTTGAAGTCAAGACAAGCTATCCTTGCCAGTCTCTGCCAAAAGTACAGATTCATAAGCAAAAGAAATGACTGCTGATGTTTGGGGTACAATGAGTTTGGAGTGATCTGTTAGGGAGCAATAGATAACCAGAACAATATACTAAATTCAGTTAATAATACTAAATTTAAATAATACTAAATTTCTAAGTTTTAGTTGACTATATATGATGACTATATGACTATATATGATGAAGTTAAGGATGAGATATTCTACTATATATGATGAAGTTAAGGATGAGATGTTCTAACATCCACAACCTACTTTGAAAAGCATCAAAAAAAATAAGACAAATTAATAGATGGATAGATATAAGACAGTAAATATAGTAAAGTGTTAATTGTGGAATTACATTCTGGAATTATTTCACATCCATGTAAGTCTGAAAATTTACCTAATAAAATGTTGAAGAGTGAAATAAAGTCATTTTCATACAAATAGAAGCTGAAATATATTTTTGGCCAATAGACCTGATGCTTTAGAAATTTTTTAATTCTTCAAGTAGAATGAAAACACCACCACATAGAAACTTAGGTCCATGAAAAAAGTCCACACAAATCTACACAAAGGAAAAGAAATGAAAATGGAAAATATGGGCAAAACATCAAAGAATGCTGCTTTTCGTTTTTAAATTTCTTTATAAAACAACTGACTGTTTAAAGAAATAATCAGAAATTCTATTCGGGAATTAATGGAAGACTACAATGGCAAAAAGGTAAACGAATTTATAATGTATTAGAATTCTTACATTATACTCTAAGAGGTCTAATTTTGAAGGCAGACTGAAATAAACTAAGGTGCATACTGTAAATACTAGTGCAACCACTGGAAAAAAAACAGAGGTAGGTATAAGCTAATACTGGAGATAAAACAGACTTCCGAAAAAATGCTCAATCCAAAAGAAAGCAGGAAAGGAAGAAAAAAAAGAAGGTAGTATAAATGGTACAACTAGAAAACAAATAGTAACCTGGTAGTGTTACTATTGAAAATTACAATAAATATAAGTGGACTGAACGCTCAAATTAAAAAGCAGAGATTGTAAAAAATCCAAAAAATGCAACTATACACTATCTAAAAGACTTATTAAATATAATGGCATATAAGTTGAAAATAAAGAGACAGCAAAAGATATAATATGCAAACACGAATCCTAAGAAAGGAGAAGTAGCTATATTAATACCAGACAAAGCAGACTTTAGGACAAGGAACATGACCAGAGAACAGAGACATTTCTTAATGATAAAGAATCAATTCATCAAGGAGATCTTCCAGTCCTAAATGTGAATGCATCTAATAACAGAACTTGAGAATATATGAAGCACGGGGACTTCCCTGGTGGCACAGTGGTTAAGAATCAGCCTGCCAATGCAGGGGACATGGGTTTGGTCCCTGGTCCGGGAAGATCCCACATGCCACGGAACAACTAAGCCCATGAGCCACAACTACTGAGCCTGAGCTCTAGAGCCCACAAGCCACAACTACTGAGCCTGCATGCCACAACTACTGAAGCCTGCATGCCCTAGAGCCTGCACACCGCAACTACCACATCCCGCACGCTCTAGGGGCCCACATACTGCAACTACGGGGCCCGTGTGCTGCAACTACTGAAGCCCACCTAGAGCCCGTGCTCTGCAACAAGAGAAGCCACCGCAATGAGAAGCCCGCATGCCACAACAAAGGGTAGCCCCCACTCGCCGTGACTAGAGAAAGTCCACGCGCAGCAACAAAGACCCAACGCAGCCAAAAAATTAAAGAATAAATAAAGAAAATACATGGAAGCAAAAATGAAGAGAAGTGAAAGAAAAGATAGCGGGTTCACAACTATAGTTAAAGATTTCAACATTCCTCTTGTTAATTAATAAAGTAAGTATCCCCCCCCAAAAAAATCAGTAATGATACAGAATACATGCCTGTCTAAAAAAGGACCTGTATCCTGAAAAGAAAAAGAATGTGCAAAATATTTGGATACTCACAAAAGAAGACATACATGTGACCAATTAATACATGAAAACATCATTAGTCATCACAGAAATGTAAATTAAAACCACAATGACACTGCACACCCATTATCCGGCAATTATTTTTTAAAAATAAAAACAACGTATTAGCAAGGTATTAGCAAAGATGTGGAGAAATTGGGACCCTTGCAGGAAGGTAAAACAGTACAGCTGTTATGGAAAATGGTATACTGGTTTTCAAAAAAATTAAACACAAAATTACTAGATATATTACATTCCTAGATATATACCCAAAAGAACTGAAAGCAGGGACTTGAAGAGATCTATTTTTAACACCCATGTTTATAGCAGCACTATTCACAATAGCCAAAGGAAGGAAGCAACTCAAGTCTCCATCAATGAAAGAATGATTAAACAAAATGTGGTATATACACACAATAGAATATTATTCAGCTTTAAAAAGGAAATTCTGATATATGATGTAACATGGGTGAACCCTGAGGACATTATGCTAAGTGAAATAAGCCAAAAGCAAAAGGACAAACAGCATATGGATTCCACTTACATGAGCACCTAGAAAAGTCAAATTCGTAGTCAGAAAGTAGAATAGGGGCTGGAGGGAGGAAGAAGAAACTGGGGGGTTACTGTTTAATGGGGATGGAGTTTCAGTTTGGGATGATGAGCAAGTTTCAAAAATGGGTTAAGAATGATGGTCGCATAATGTGAGTATAATTTATGCCACTGAACTGTACAGTTAAAATGGTTAAGATGGTAAATTTTATGTTATGCATATTTTACTACAATTAAAGAAAAAGAACCTGCAGTGAGATACCACTACACATCCATAAGAATGTCTGCAATTTATTTGAGAGTATCAAATGCTGACAAGGATTTGGAAGAAACGGAACTCTCATACGTTGCTGGTAAGAATGCAAAATGGTATAACCATTGGGAAAATAGTTCATCAGTTCCTTATAAATTTAAACATAAAACTACCACACACTTCCCTGGTGACGCAGTGGTTAAGAATCTACCTGCCGGGCTTCCCTGGTGGTGCAGTGGTTGAGAGAGTCCGCCTGCCGATGCAGGGGACACAGGTTCGTGCCCTGGTCCGGGAGGATCCCACATGCCGCGGACCAACTGGGCCCGTGAGCCACGGCCGCTGAGCCTGCGCGTCCGGAGCCTGTGCTCCGCAACAGGAGAGGCCACAACAGTGAGAGGACTGCGTACCGCAAAAAAGAAAAAAAAAAATAACCTACCTACCAATGCAGGGGACATGGGTTCGATCCCTGGTCCAGGAAGATCCTACATGCCACGGAGCAAATAAGCCCATGCACCACAACTACTGAGCCTGCGCTCTAGAGCTCGTGAGCCACAACTACTGAGCTCGCATGCCACAACCACTGAAGCCCGTGCACCTAGAGCCTGTGCCCCGTAACAAGAGAAGCCACCACAACGAAAAGTAGCCCCCACTCGCTGCAGCTAGAGAAAGCCCACGCACAGCAATGAAGACCCAATGCAGCCAAAAAAATAAATTAAATAAATGAATAAATAAATTTTAAAAATAAAAAAAAGATAGGTGCACTTTACTGGATATAAATTCAGTACTTCAATAAACATGATTTTTTTCTTAGTTTATGAAAACAATATATAAAAAGATGGTAATTTAAATCAGTGGGGAAAGGATCCCTTAGGTGGTCTAGAGCAGGGGTCCCCAACCCCCGGACCAGTACTGGTCTGCAGCCTGTTAGGAACAGGGCCACACAACAGGAGGTGAGCGGCAGGCGACCAAGCGAAGAAGCTTCATCTGCAGCTCCCCATCGCTTGCGTTACCGCCTAAACCATCCGACCCACCCCCACCCCCTGTCCGTGGAAAAACTGTCTTCCACAAAACCAGTCCCTGGTGCCTAAAAGGTTGGGAACCGCTGGTCTAGAGAATTAGCTGCCCAAGTGGGGATATTTAGATATTAGAACTTAGAAAAGTTAGGTATTTTCACACAACATCCAAACATATGCCAAATGCAATCCAAATCTAAACCTAAATCATACAGTATTCAAAAAAATGCTGAATGTATTCAGATCTAAATCTATAAATCTAAATCTATAAAGTAACCTCATAGAAGTCCTAGAAAATATGAGATTTCTGTATTATCTTTGTAAGCATGGTGAAACTCAGAAGCTATAAAGGATAGATAGATTTACCTATATCAAAAAATTCTGATTTCATGACTAGATACTATATAATAAGCAATGAGGTAAATCAGCAGTCCTACACAATGTGCTGGGAATGAAACTTGATTAAAAAGCTTTTTTTTAAAGAGTAATTGACAGTATCTATCAAATCTTTAAGCTGACATAGCCTCATGGTCTAACAGTCATTTTATAGAAATCTACCTTACAGAAATAATATGTACCATTATTTGTAATATCAAAAATTGAAAACACGGCTTCCCTGGTGGCGCAGTGGTTGAGAGTCCGCCTGCCGATGCAGGGGACACGGGTTCGTGCCCCGGTATGGGAAGATACGACATGCCGCGGAGCGGCTAGGCCCGTGAGCCGTGGCCGCTGAGCCTGCGCATCCGGAACCTATGCTCCGCAACAGGAGAGGCCACAACAGCGAGACGCCCGTGTACCGGAAAAAAAAAAAAAAAAAAAATTTTAAACAACCTAAATTCCACAATAAAGAGTTTCAAAATATATTATGAACTCTGAGTTAGTTTCCTAGTTCAGTTCTAAAGGCTGATAGAAGTCAAAAGATTGATAGTCTTCTATCAAGTTTACTTCAGGACATATGTTCCACATCTAACATTCTTTTCCTTTCTTGAGTTTTTTCTTTTGCTTCCCTTTCCACCAAGCTGATACGGTAAAATTACCTGTAGTTATGTGGGCATGTGATACCACACATAGATTTAATGCAGTAACTAAAAAGTACTGTTCAACTCCATACTTTCAGTTGTTCTAGCCAAAACCTCAGTGTCATCTTTTACTCCTCCCTTTATTTCACACTTATATCTGACCTATTACCAAACCCTACAGACTATAATTTCAACACGTATCAATAATTCAGCCACTTCTCACCAACCTGATAGGCCTCACCTTGTCCAACCCACCGTCTGTACTGCTGTAATAGCCTGTCTGTATCTGTACTGCTGTAATAGCCTGCCAACTGGTCTCTTGATTCTGCCCTTCTCCTTCAATCTACGATCAACATGGCAGCCAGAGTGATCTTGCTAAAATCTAAGTCAGAACTTTCCACTCTGCTCAAAAACCTTCAATGGCTTCCCATCTCACTCAAAGGTAAATGTCAAACTCTTTATTATGACCAAATGATCTGCATCCTACATTCCCTTTCTGACTCGATTTCCATCATTAACTTTTCTACAGCCCCACAGGCCACCTCACTGTTCCTCAAACAGATCAGGCACTCTCCCACTTCAGTGTTTCCTTATTCACTACACTCTTTGCCTGAAATGCTCTTCCCCCAGTCATCCACATGGCTAGCTCTCGCATCTCCTTCAGTTCTTTACTCAAGTTATCATCTCAGCGAGGCTTTCTCTGGCCACACTAAAATTTGCACTCATCCCCTGCACTCTCAAGTACTTCATATACCACTTCCTTTATTTTTCTCCTTAGAAGTACTATGCAACATACGATATATTCTACATATCTTGTTTTTGATGTTTATGATTTCTCTTTCCCTACTAAGTATAAGTTCCATGAAAACAGGAGTTTTGGTGGATTTTGTACACTGCTGTCTCCACTAGCACCTAGAAAAATGCCTATGACATAGTAGGTGCTCAATAAATATTTGCTAAATGAATGAGGTAGATGCACATGTAACCACTCACATGGAAAAGATTTCTATAACAAATAGTTAAGAGGGAAAAAAAACAAGTTGTACAGAATACAAGTTCAGGACAAAAATCTATACACAAGCAATGAATAATCTGTAAATAAAATTAAGAAAAATTCCATAAGCAATAAAATCAAAAAGAATGAATCTTAGGAATATATAAAATACATTTCTTTTGAACAGAAGAAGTGTAAGACCTGTACAACGAAAACTACAAAACACACAAAAAAAGTAAAGACCTAAACAAACAAAGACATCCCATGTTCATGGATCAAAAGACATAATACTAAGGTAGCAATACTCCTCAAATAGACCTACATATTCAACACAAATCTTATCAAAATCCCATCTGCCCTTTTTGCAGAAATTGACAAGCTAACCCTAAAATTCACACAGAAATTCAAGGAACCCAGACAGCCAAAAAAAGAAGAGCCAAGTTTGAATATTCACATTTTCCAATTTCAAAACTTACTACAAATCTACAGTAACCAAGAATGTGTATTAATGGCTGAAGAACACACACACAGATTAATGGAAGAGAACTGAGAGTCTGGAAATAAATTCTTACATTTATGGCCAGTTGATTTTCAACAAGGGTACCAAGACAATTCAATGGGAAAGAATAGTCTTTTTCAGCAAATGTTTCTGAGACAGCTGGATATCTATATGTAAAAATAATAAAGTTGGACCCCTACCTCATATAACACCATATGCAAAAATTAACTCAAAACAGATGACAAACATAAATGTAAGAGCTAAAACTACAATACTCTTAGAAGCAAACAGGTATAAATCTATATGACTGGTCAGACAATGGTTTCTTATTGTGTTGGCCAAAAAGTTCATTCGGGTTTTTCTGTAAGCTGTATGGAAAAACCTGAACAAACTTTTTGGCCAACACAATAAATAACACCAAAGACAACAAAAGAAAAACAAACAGGACTTCACCAAAATTTATAACTTGTGTGCCTCAGAGGAAACAATCATGAAAGTGAAAATACAACCTTTTGGGGGAAAATACTTGGAAATCATATATCTGATAAGGGACTTGTATCCAGAACATATAAAAACGCTTAAAAGCCAACAATAAAAAGAAAAATGACCCAATTTTAAAACAGCAAAGGATCTAAATAGATCTCTGAAGATGGACAATTAGGGCATGAAATGATGATCATTAGTCATTTAGCAAATGCAAATCAAAATCACAAAGATGCCTTCACATCCACAAGATGGCTAAAATAAAAGGGACAGACAATTGGTTTGGCAAGGAAGTAATTAGAAAGAACCCTCATATACTGCTGATGTAACTGTAAAATAGTGCAGCCACTTTGGAAAAAAAGTTTGGCAGTTCCTCAAAATGTTAAACACAGTTAGTTAGCTAAGACCCAACAGTTTCACTCCTAGGTACTTACCCAAGAGAATGAATTTATATGTCCACACAAAAGAGCTTATATATGAATGTTTGTAACATGATTCATAATAACCAAAAAATGGAAACAATCCAAAGTTATCAACTGATTACTGAATAAACAGTAAGTGTATACTCATACAATGTAATATGAACCTCCAAAATATCATTTAAGTAAAGGAAGACATACACAAAAGGACATATATTTTATGGTTCCATTTATATGAAACGTCCAGAATAGGCAACCCATAAAATAAGGAAGCAGATTAGTGGTTGCCACTCTTCAGGGGCTGAAGAAGGAAAGAATGGTGAATGACTGCTAACAGGTACAGGGTTTCTTTTGGGGATGATGAAAATGTTCTAAAATTAGATAATGGTGATGGTTGCCAATTGAATATACTAAAACCCACTCTAAATGGTGGATTTTATGGTATGTGAATTATATCTCAATTAAGTTGGAAATTATAAAAAGTGTATGGAATGATTTTTTATAAACCACCCCAAAAAAGAATAAAACTACAAGTATCTGTTACACAGATGTATTTGTTTGGTATTCACCAGATGTTTTTATGTTTTTCTACATTTAAATTGAACAACAGTTAAGTTTTGGAATTGGCTAAAAAAGGAAGAGAAAACTTTCACTTCTTTTTATACTTTAAAAATACGTATTTTTTTCTGTATTTCCTTATTCTCAAAAATAATTAATTCTACACACCAATATTTGAGGGGAGGGGCAACCAACCATGACATATAAAAGGCTCTCTGGAAATATGAAAGTTCTAGGATTTCTGGTTTTATGATTTACAGGAATAACCTAACATTTAAAATTGAGGCCATGCTGGCAAATCTCGGTGTATGGTCAGTTTATATACAGGAGTAAAATTTTAGGATCACAAGCACTGTGCATTAGAAAAGAACGGAACTCTCTAATGTGACCCTTGGCCCTCCCCTCTCTCTGGGTTCTGTGAACATTTTCAAAAGTAAACAAACTATGCTTATTTACCTGTCTGAAAAACTATAAAAGGTAAACCCATGATCTGCCAACATTAAAATGCTCTTTCCCCAGTGTTTACTTAAGTGTTTATTATGTGACTTACTAGCAGTGAGAGAATCTTATCTCAGTGTAGATCCCAAGTGTCATCTATGGAAAGCCTTTAAAAATTCCAAAGTACCAGAATTATTTCAATTTCCTGACTTTAATTATAAATCACTTATTGCAATCAACAATTCCATGATCTGAAAACAGAAGCAATGTGCCACACACATAGTCCCAATGACTTATTATTCTGAAATTTTCCTCTGGGTTCTTTCTGCACAGTAGTTAAATTGAGTTCAATCTTACATAGAACTTAACCAAAAATTAAACACAGAATTACATTAGTATTCAGCGCACACACAAAAAATATTTATAATGCAATATACTAAAATAACTAAAGGTAGGTGAGTTTTCCTAGAAATAATCATGAACACTATTTTATGTTTAATTTATTACATTTCATCTATCAAATGTAGCATCTAAAGTCATAAAATCTGAATTAAGGATAAAAGACCATTAGCTTCTAATTTAACTTCAAAATGCTTTTAAAAATTCACAACATATGGGCTTCCCTGGTAGCGCAGTGGTTGAGAGTCCGCCTGCCGATGCAGGGGACACGGGTTCGTGCCCTGGTCCGGGAAGATCCCACACGCCACGGAGCGGCAGGGCCTGTGAGCCATGGCCCCTGAGGCTGTGCGTCCGGAGCCTGTGGTCGGCAACGGGAGAGGCCACAGCAGTGAGAGGCCCGCATACCGCAAAAAAAAAAAACAAAAAATTCACAACATATAATTTTAAGTGAACTAGATTGCATCTGTTAAAAGACAGAAAATTGTTTTTCTAAAGACCATCCATACTCGAAGGACATAAATATTAAACATTGAGAACATTTAATTTTCTATTAATGTCTAGTAAAATACTAAAGTGTAGCCTAATTACGAATTTTCTTTTGAGCAGTTACCAACTGGAGTAATATTTCTCTAACTGGAAAAAAAATGCAATTCTGATCAATCAGTAAACATCCAACACTGACAAATGCCTGAAACTGCACGTGAAAAAAAAATGAGACCGACATTTGTTTTTCTCATTGAATCTTCAATTCAAAAGTAATTATTTAATATCAGTTGAGCTAAGTACTTATCCAGGAAACACAGAATTCAATAACCATACCATACAAGAAAGCCCTAATACTAGTAAGTACAAAGAGATTCTAAAAGGAAGGCTTCCCTGAGTAATATTTAGGCTGAGCCCTACAGGATGGATAAAATTTGTTGGCTAACTGTGTTCTAGGCAGACTGAAATGCACTGGGCAAAAGGTTTGCAACAAGGAGCCTGGATAGTTCAAAAAACTGAAAAAAAGGCCAATATTGTTAGGTGGTTCCAAAAAAAGGAGAGTGTGAATTAAATCTTAGGAGGCAGAGAGAATCCAGATCAGATGGGACCTTGTAGACCAATTAAGGATTCTGCATTTTATTCTAAAAGCCACAGAAAGCCAAAGAATAATTTTAAACAGAAAGTAACAAAGTTAGACTTGTATTTTTAAAAGTTCACTGGAAAAGACAGAATTGTTGTTTATAATAATCTAAAAGAATTATAAACTAATAAAACTGATGGAGTTCACCCAAGTTAATGGATACAAAATTAACATCAGCAATGATCAAATGTAACAGAAAAAAGATCCTATTTACAGTGCAAAAAAATATGTATAGATCAAATATCTAGGAATAAATTTAACAAGGTATGTATAAAAGGAATTTAGGAAGAAAACTGTAAAATACAGAATAAATGGCAAAATAAACTATGTCAATTCTCAAGTTAATTGATGTATTCAATGCAATTCCAATTAATATCCGCAAACAAACTTGATACACTGGTTTTAAATTATTATGGAAAAGTGAAAGTCTAAGAATAAAAGTTCTGAAAATGAATAAAGGAGTAGGCTTTGACTCACATTTCAAAGCTTAACATAAAGCTATTTGAAATAAAACAATGTACTACCAGTGTTTAAAAAAAAAATTAAAATCAAACCCAAGCATTTGGCAGATGATACAGGTGATATTTAAAAAATTTAATGGGGAAAAGATTCAATACTTAATGTTGGGACAACTCGTTTTTCATTTAAAAAAAAAAAGATTCCTAATTCCCTCCCAGATGGACCTAAATGCAAAAAAATAAACAACAACAAAAACCTCTCAACTATTTGCAGACAATATTAAAAGGGATTTCTTCAATAAAAAACAGAAATCATAAAAGAAAAGACTCATGAGCTTCACTTCAAAAATTGAGATATATCCCAAAAGAGAATATCACAAAGGACAATAAGTAGGGTTTTATATTTTATTCTTATTCTGATAACTTTCCCGGCTGCATCATAAAGAATGCTGGATGAGATGATCTCCAAGATCCTTTACAACATAAACGTTGTATAACACGTTGTCTCTTACTTTCTTTTAAACCATTTCTTTATGAAACATTTAAAACATACAGAAAATAATAAAATTCATATCCATATATCCACCACCCAGAATAATCAAGGAAATGCTAAAATGAGAGTAATATTTTGCTAAAATTTCACACCCATCAAATTTGCAAAAGTTTTAAAATCTGACAATCTCAAGTATGGGCTAGGATGCTGGAAAAAGAAATGTCCGTACACTGCTGATAAAGTATATACTGGCATAACCGGGCTTCCCTGGTGGTGCAGTGGTTGAGAGTCCGCCTGCCAATGCAGGGGATACGGGTTCGTGCCTCGGGCCGGGAAGATCCCACATGACGAGGAGCAGCTGGGCCCGTGAGCCATGGCCGCTGAGCCTGCGTGTCCAGAGCCTGTGCTCCGCAACGGGAGAGGCCACAACAGTGAGAGGCCCACGTAAAGCAAAAAAAAAAAAAAAAAAAAGTATATACTGACATAACCATTTTAGAGAAGAATTTAGCAACATCCAGTAAAGTTATTCACAATCTATTTCCCAGCAGTTTCACTTCCATGAATCTTCCCAAAGAAATATGTGCACAAAGAAATGTGTCAACATGATCACTGCAGCATCATTTATAATAGCGAAAAAGGAAAAAACTCAAAATATCCATTAGTAGTGGGACACATATATTTGATATATCATACAATGGAGTACTATACAGCAGTTAAACTAAACTAGAGCTACATGCATCAACATACATATCCCAAAAAATAGTTTAAAAAAAAAAAAGCTGATGAAAGATATGTACAGTAACAATACCATTCTGTAAAAATTTTAAAACACAAAATCCAACACCATATATAGCATTTACAGATACAAGTACACATATACAGTAAAAGTATAAACAAGGATATGAAATTCAAGAACCTCGGTATAGTTATTACCTTGGGTAAAGAGAGAAGGTAATAGGACTTGGGGGTGAGGTGGCTACAAGTGCATATGTAAGACTGCATCTGGTTCGCTAAGGATCAAAATTGGCGTAATTTATAGTTCTGAGTGATGGGTAAATAAGTACCTGATATATTATTTACTGTTTTAAATGTTTTTTTAATTAAAATATATACATATATTTTAAAAAGAAAAAAGTGAGCATATAATATACAAGCCGAAAATTACTTTGGAGATCTTCTAATCCAACCTACTTCCTTGATAAAAGAACTAAGGAAAGATATCAGAATAAGAACACAAAATAAATACTATTGGAGTCATCACCATTTTAAACACATACTAACTACATAGCTAAAAAAGCACTTAAGGGGATTAGACCTTGTTCGCTGGAAAGAAAACCTTGGTAGGCTGAACAGCGATCAGCCCCAATTTCTCAAAATCTGGTGTCAGCTAGTAATATGGAATGGGCATGTGTGAACACATGCGCGCGCGTGCGCGCGCGCACACACACACACACTCTCTCTCTCTCTCTCTCTCTCTCTCTCCTAGGAGTGCCTTGTCAAATTCAGCACAGGAATAGGCAGTAAAGTGGGTCTCTGGCCCACTATCCAGGCTGACCCCTAGTCCATCTTTACTTAAAATTACTTGAAGTTCTGAGGCCTAGAGGATTGTTCCAGATCATACTTCATTATATCCTGATCATAGTTCATTAGCCCACAGCACATATCTAAAAGTAGTCCTGAACTAACTAAAAAGTAGCTCATTCATCCAGCACTTATAAATACCTAAAACAGCACACGGAAAAAAAAAAAAGAGAGAGAGAGACAGCAAATATTTAGTGTTCACACAGAATCTTCAATCCAGGAGTAAATAGTTTAATTTCAGCTGAGATAAGTGACCTATCAATATTTTACAACTTGGATCCATCTATTTTTAAGTTCACCCCTCCCTACCCTTCATCTACCCAAAACATGTAAGAGGAATTTTGAGGAGGGAGGAGACTGACTCAGATACTGAGTTAAATGAAACCCTAAGATTTTACTTTTTATTTTGAAGATAATATGAAATATAGTACACTGGGTAATAATTAAATTTAAAGAAATAGATGATTTTAAATGCAGAAATCTAGTTTTATGTATATGAAAGTCTAATGTTTGTTCAGCTTTTCTAATATATTATACTTAAGTGTTCTCATGTCAACATTAAAGTCAACTTTTAAGAAACAGCTCCACCCGTTTACAGGGCAGAAATAGAGACAGATGTAGAGAACAAACGTATGGACACCAAGGGGGAAAGTGGCGGGGGCGGTGGTGGTGGTGGGATGAATTGGGAGATTGGGATTGACATATATACACTAATATGCACAAAATAGATAACTAATAAAAACCTGCTCTATAAAAAGTAAAATAAAATTCAAAAAAAAGCAGTTCCATTTTATCAAGCACAATGTACCCCTACGTTAGCTACCAAACTTTATCTATTTCCTATTTTCCTCCTCTGTTCTTTAAACATGTTTGATATGTGTCCTAGTCCATTTAGGCTGCTTATACAACAAAACACCATAGACTGGGTGGTGTATAAACAACAAAAATTTCTCACAGTTCTGGAGCCTAGGAAGTCCAAAATCAAGGCACCGGCAGATGTGATGTCTGGCAAGAGTCACCTTCCTGCTTCATAGATGGCCATCCTCTGGCTAGATCCTCGCAGTGGCAGAAGGGAGGGAGGGAATTCTTTGGAGTCTTTTAAAGGGCATTAATTCCATCATGAGGGCTCCATTCTCATGACCTAATCAACTCGCAAAGGCCCTACCATCTAATGCCATCACAATGGGGGGTCAGGATTTCAACATATGAATTTGGGGGTTGGGGGGGACATAAACATTCTATAACAATACGTTACAGACATAGCAAAATGTGTAAGAAATTGAATATGAATGAAGCAGCTTAACTAATTAGGGAAGGTTTTCATTTCTTAGGAGCTCTAAATTTGGATTATCTTAAACAGCATAGTTTTCTATCACCAACATGGAATATGGCACATTATCAGCTCACTTCAGAAAACTAGAAAAAATGTTACCTAAATATTCTTTGTGTGAAATGGGATTTATCAATTAGTATACATGTCACATACAATAGGTGTTCAAAAGACAGGTATTTTTTAATTCTCAAAACAAAAACTTTATTTAGCAAAGGTAAATATTTAGTATCCTTATTCATGACACACTGTAAGGTTATCAATATTGGCAAATAGAAACACAAGGCACAATAAGCAGAATTCCTAAGAAAAAAGTACTAAGGTAATTAATAAGTTGGAAATAACCCAAATTTCTCCCTGTGACCCATTAGCTTTATATAGAAAACACTGCTGGGCATCTCATCCTTTCCCTTCCAAAAAACAGGATTATGCTTTACATATGATAAAAGATAGGAAAGTATTTGTTGTATGAAGAAATTCCTGTAGTGGTATCTGCAGTGCTAGAGCTATCATCTGAGAAGAAAATAAAGAACATCCCTTTTAGAAAGGGTGCTAAAGAGTGCAAGTGACAAAATGTGACATTTGTCCATACTGAGTGGTACATACATGGTTGTTATATTATTCTTTCTACTGTTTGTATATTTAATTTGTAAGGAAAATTCAGAATTTACACTGTATCACAAAGAATATAAAAATAACCGAGTTAGCATATTGGCTACAGCTCACAAGGGCAATTAATCCTAAGACTATTTCTCACATTCAAGGAGACTGCTGAGGTAGACGTCTATTAGAGACTTGAAATGGATAAGCCATTCTTTTTGATACAAGGAGACAAAAGTCAACAAATGAAAAGAATATGTGTAAAGTACTGGTAGCATCTTCATTCAGCCCCTAGCTATGTAATTTGTGTGTAGCACTACTTGTCTCAAACGTGAAAAGGAACATTCTGAATTACTGAAAGTATGAAAAAATGGACACCTATTAAGACCTAAAAAAGAGCTACAAGCCTGCATACCACAAAGAGACAGGTCAAAAAAAAAAAAGTTTCATGTTTTATTTCTGTAACATAAAGGGATCTGTGCTTGACTAACCTCATCTCTTCCCAAAGGGTACAGAAGATCAACTTCTGGAACACAATGAACTGTTAAAGAGTCACCACAGTAGTCTCCACACTGGCAAGCCAAGAGTTTCATTGAAAGAAGATTTTTATCCTACTTGGGTTAAGTGTTCAGGGCTCATACACCACCTCCTTGCTTTATTTGCAGCACAGATGTTGACTTTAATTAATGAAGTCTTACTTAGGATTCTCTTCCACAATCCACATATGACATCTTATGTGAGATTCCAGAAGATTTCCTAAAACTGAACTTCAGGAATAATTTAATCTAGTAAGGTTCTAAGTCTCCAAAACCTCTTTTCCTTTCAGGTCAACCTTATGATTCACTTGCCTTTATCACATTAACAGGAGAGGTCAAAAGTAAAGCAAATTACAGAAGTGATTTGACTTTGGACTAATAATACTGAATAATGCATCACTAACTATTAAGATCTACTGTTTATTTCAAATGTAGTTACCAAATATAAAATAAATTCACATACTAAGTATTTCCAAAAATAATATTTCTATGGAAAGGTTAAAAATGTTAGTAAAGAAAAGCATGAAAATACACCAAGGTTCCAACAGTCTGTCTACCACTAACCAAGCTGTTTTCTTGGGCAAGTCACTAAATCAGTTATAAGGTCACTTTATAGAGTACCATTAATTTACTTTTTCAAGAATGATCTCATTTGAAAATCATTCCTCAGAAACAAAGCAAGTATCACCCTTACTTGACAGAAGGAACAGAGCCAAGGCTTAGAAAGCTAAATGGCCTACTCATGCCCAGCTAGGAAGCTAGAGAAGAAGGATGAACCCACAATCTTCCGACACCGAAGTTAGAGTTTCTTCCTCCACATCAATGGTTCTCCATGACTTTCGTTCACAGAACCTGTTGAGACTCTAAAGCACTTAAATTTTTATATATAATTTTAGGGCGTTCACAGTCACAAGGCTTAGAATCAAACAGTAATAACAGTCAGCTAAATCTCATGTGCAAACAACAGTAAAAAAAAAAAAAAAAGTACTAGCCTTATTTCACTTTCAGATAGACCTTATACTTAATGATCTTTTTTTTAACTTACTATCCATAATGGTATTTATGTTAAAGATAACAGATAACTCAGATCAAAGCACTGTGACAATTTTGAGATTAAATGAAAAGTTGGCAAAGAAATTTATCATGTATTTGTAAGTAATCTCATTAAAAAACTATTTATAGGGACTTCCCTGGTGGTCCAGTGGTTAAGACTCCGCACTTCCACTGCAGGGGGCGTGGGTTCGATCCCTAGAACTAAGATCTCGCACCTTGCATGGTGCAGCCGGAAAAAAAAAAAAGAAAAAAGAAAAACCTATTTATGTAGCATCTTTAAGTATTTCAAACATCTCATGTTTTGGACATAGATATAGGCTTGTTGATTAACACTATTTCCACTTACTGTAATTTTACTTTATTTTCTTTATTAGAAGAAAAAGCCCCACTTCCTCCAGTAACTGCTATGGTCAGAAAAGGCATCTTGTTGAAGGCTGCCTTCTACTAATATCATAGAAAACACTCACTTAACTGCAATAAGGTGGGTGGGCATTCTCAAAGCAAAGTAACACTCCTCCTAACTGGTAAGACAGAACATGTACCATTATGTGCAGAGTCCTGACCTGGAGTCCAGAGGCTCAATTTGTGCCCTGGCTCTGCCACCTGGTGACTTTAAGAAAACCATCTTAAAGCTCTGCACTTCAATTTCCTCATGTGTAAAACAGGAATAGCCCTACTCAGGCTCACAACTTCTGTGAATTTATAATCAGAAGACAGAATGATGACTGTCCCAGAAAAATACCAGAGTATTTACAGGCAACTTGCCAAAGTAAATTTATTTTTTTTATACATATACATACACACAAACACTAACATACTATGTGCCAGACACTGGGTGGAGGATTGGGACCAAGATATGAAGTATCTAACATGTGCCAGACAGTGTATAAAGGAAGCAGTAAAACAATATTCTTTAGAACAGGAGCTGGGAGTAGGAGGTGTTGAGTCCATAGAACTGCCTGAGGAGTGGAAGGGCACCAGGAGAATGGGGCTCCATTATTTGACAGGGTTTCAGAAAAAGTGTTATATGGAGAAAGTCACTAGACTATACACTTCCAAAAGACAGAGACATGAGTCTTGTCTTTATAGCCCCTACACCAAGCTCAGCTCAGAGTAGCCACAGTAGATTCCTAATAAATGTTAGCTGATAACTAAGTCATCCATACTCTGGCAACACACTCTCTGGTAAACACTAGAAGTCCTTGTCCTTAAAAAGTGAGTTCAAAACCAGTAAGCAAAGTAACAATGTAAAGGATAATATGTTAGAGTCCACTGTCTATAAGGTGCTTTGAGAACATTCGGAAAAACTGGGTAGGAAGACTTCAAAGGATAATACTTATTAAGTGCCTATGTGTTAGGCATTGCACATGCTTTAATCCTCACAACTCTGAGTTAGTCTCACCACCCCATTTTACAGATGACAAAACTTGCGGCTCGAGATTAAGTAACTTGCCAAGGGTCAGACAACCAGGGTAAGCCAGAATTAAAAGCAGGATCTAACTCCAAAGCTATTTCCACTATACATACCATAATGTCTTTGGTTTTTATACTTTACCTTTACATTTGCAGTGGGGAGAGAGCAGGGACTATCACAATCAGCCAAAATTTTGTCATCCTGAATCATTATGAAAAGAGCATCTAAAACTTTACCCAAGTATTTTACTTAAAAAATCACTTCTGAAAATTGGTCTTCACTCATAAAAATCATAAAACTAATTTTTTAACAGCTGCATATGTATATTTAATGTCATGTTTCTACATTTTGACCTATACAACTACAGGTCTAAACAAAAGGGCAAAACATGACTGAAGAACATGACCAGTAATCATTTAAGAAAACAGACACTTTAAGTGTTTGGGCTGAAAAATTTAGGTATGATCCATAGTTTTATATTATTCCACTGACTGCATATTGAAAGAAACAGCAAATTATTCCAAATATTTTTTTAAGGGGAGAGAGGATTGTTTTTGGAGGGGAGAGAGGAGGAGTCATTTAGAAATGATCTATGGTTTAAGGAATAAAACATTAAATGTTACGTGTCAAAGACACTGTAGGTACCCAACAAATCTTGTTAAATGGACTGGGCAAGTTGGATGAGAATGTGTCTTCCTCTCGCTTCTGACTACTTACTTAAGAAGCTTTTTTTTAAGCCATGAAAAAAAGTGTAAATTTAAGAGATATGAAATACAAGCAGCATATAAAACCTGTGAAAATGAATCAGAACATTGTAATTTGTGTCTCTGTGTAAACTCCTCAGTAACCCAGCAATGTCAGAAGATGGTGTACATGCTACTCAGCACATTAATGCTACTTAGTAAATACTGACACAATAAGACTTTCATAGTTTACGTTCTAATTTTTAAATTTTTTTAAAACTGTTTTTGGTTTGCTATTTAAAGCATTCCTTTAGTGCCACAGGAGTTTAAGTCTTTTTTTTTTTTTAATATTTATTTATTTGGCTACGCCAGGTTACAGCTGTGGCATGTGGGATCTTTCAGCTGTGGCATTCGGGCTCTTAGTTGTGGCATGCGGGATCTAGTGCCCTGACCAGGGGTCAAACCCCGGCCCCCTGCATTGCGAGCCCAGCGTCTTAACCACTGGACCACCAGGGAAGTCCTGAGATCATTATTTCTTCAAGCTACTTCTTGTTTCTGTTTTGTCATGATTAATAATTTCTTTAATGGGCTTCTGGTCATTCTTTGGATTTAGCAGCACCATCATTAATATTGTATTTTTTCATTAAAAATGTGATAAGCAGTTCAGATTTACAAGCAGGGTCTAATTCCAAAGTTATTTCCACTTCTTTTTATCTTCCTAAACTCTAAACTTTTTTACATGGTTTACAAAATAATCTCTTAAGTAAGGGTACTTACTCCTCAGAGGTGTGAGATAAACACTTCTCAGCCCTCTTGTCCAAATCACTTGACAACATTTACTGGGTATCTCAAGTGTCTTTCACAAGTAACTTTTTAACAGTTGTACTTCTGAACTTTAGGTCGTTTCCATTTCAATCCCCCTTCTCCCCCGACCCCAGACAAAATTCTGGGGTAATCTGCTGCTTCTCTCAATATTGCAGATAGTGGAATGATCTGAAATTATGGGTCATACCTGTATTCCTTTCTGATTGATGGAGGGTAACTTCGGACTGTAAATCCCATATGCCATTAGCTGACATTTTCGACGGCACCCTAGCCACTTAATAAATATAATAACAGACTTTGTAATGTTTCTTTTTTAACATATCCACAGAACGTTTTAAAAAATTCGGAAACTAAATTATCTTTCAAGAATTCTAAGATTAACCAACCAGCGTCATATTAAAATTATTTTTAACAATTTTATGGATCAAACATCTGTCGCATTAAATTCTGACTTTACCAACAAAATCCTCCACACCATGACGAGTCCTTTTCATTTTCTCAACTGTAAAAAAATAAGGGCCAACTGTTTGCAGGTTTGCATTTAATAGTCTCCAGCAAACCCAGTAGCTCACGTTTAATTTCAGAACCTCGATGAGTAATCTGTGAACACAACCCTTGGGCTTGATTTAACAATTCATCCGCCCTCCCTCCCCACCAGTCCACCCCCAAAACCCCAACCCACCAAAGCACACGTCTAAATATTTCTTCACCAAGAAGGCCAAAACCTCGAAAGCAGCGAGGAAGAGCTCCCCTTGGAAGGAAAAGGCCAGCCCTTCCCAGCCTGAGGCCCAGGCCGGCCCTGCTAGCCCCACTCCAAGAAGGGCCACCTCTAGATCGCCAGCACGCCCCGCCCCGGGCCCGCTCGTGTCCCCTCGGGCGACAAAACCCTCCCTCCCTGCGGCGCCCAGCCAGGACTGACAGTCACGGCAGGAGCAGCAGCAGCCGCTGCTAGCAGAGGCCTACTTCTGGCACCGGCCTCTCCAGACCGCGCGCGCCCCCAAACACTCGCCCCGGCGGGGGTGGGGGCGTCCCTACCCTCGCCGGAGCCTGCCCCGAAGGGGGACTTGGGCGGCCGAGGAGACGATGGGAGATGCCACCCAGCCGCCCCGGCCCAGGCCCAGTCCTCAGCCACACTGACCTGTCGTCGCCCCCGCGCCTGGGCTGCGGCCCCCGCAGCAGCAGCAGCCGCTTCACTGGTCGTCGCAGCCCTCACCCGCCGCCTCCGCCCGCCACCGCCTCGTTCCCTTTCGCTGCCGCCACCGCCGGCGCTCATGCGGGACCCGCGCTTCCTTCTCCGGAGACCGAGACCGGGAAAGGAGGCGCAGGGGCCGCAGAAAACCCCGCGCTCGTCGCCAGCCGCCGCTCCGCCGCTGCCTGTCCGCACCGGGGGGCTACGCGGCCCGCCTGGCCAGGGCTAGGTGCGAGGTGGTCCGAGCACAGCCCCGAAGTAGAGCCGAGAGAGGTGCCGCCGCCCGCGGCCGTGAGCGCCGGGTCGGCAGAGGTGAAGCGCAAGTCGGCGCGGCGGCGGATGGCAGGCGCCCGAGCCGGCGGAAGGCTACGCGGAGGCGGGGTGCGCGAGCAAGAGAAGGGCGGTGTGTCGAGGTTCCGGCGAAGGCGAGTCAGGCTCTATCGTCTCCTACAGTCACCCCGAGCCCAGCGCCACCATCTTGGGAAAAACGCGGATCTCGCGGCCGCGGCGTAAGCGGGGAGGACTGGCTGGGCGGGCCGAGTATCCCGGCAGGCAGCGCGCGCCACCCGGCCGGGCGAGGGCTCCAGGCCTGGACGCACGGACGCGGGGCGGGGCCGGTGTGCGGGCGGGAGGGCGCCGCGCTCTGCCCCGCCCTCCACCGCCAGCTCCGCTCCCCTCCTGCTTGCCGTCGTCGCCAGCGCAGGGGCTGTTGGGAAGGGGAAGTAGCTAGTGCCTCCCGGAGTCCCACCAGGTTGGTCGCCATGTTGGCACTGGGAAAAGGGGGCGATGCCTCTTTTGAGCCACCGTGGTCTGTGGCCCGACAGAAAGCAGGCGGTACACTCCGGAAACGCCCTGGAGCCCTCTGGAGTGTTGGCGAGTCCCGTGGTCAACCCAACCGAGGAACGTGCCTGAACTTGGACGCTCCCGATTTTGTTGGGGAATGAATCGGCTCCGAAATTGCGCCAAGGGGGCTTTGATAGCTGCTAGCCCCGCGGTGGGGCAGAACACTCCATATTCTAGGTCTCCGATCCCAACCCTTTTACGCCCTGAGCTGCTTTGTAAACATTGCAGAGGTAGCCCAAGAGTGCGGACCAGCTTTCAGGGGACCAAGGTCATCTGCTTAGGACTTTTGCCAACACACGATGTGTCACTAGTTTACATGAAGGTGAAAGCCTGTCTCCTGCAATTTTGACCTTCAGTAGGTTGTCGATAAAGAGAAAGTGGCCCCTTAGTTGACCCCAGCTGGATACAGGCTAATTGTGATCCGTATGACGACTGAATCCATTTAAAGCCGTGCGCCTTCATATTTAGCACCAAGGTCACCATCTTATTTAAAAGGATTTTTTTTATGGCTCTGCAAGACTTACTAGCAAAGCTGCAAATGGGGTCACTAACAATTCATATCCTTAAGGTTTGCGGCTTTTGCTGCATAGAATACTGTAT
The DNA here is from genome assembly GCF_949987515.2 of Delphinus delphis. NCBI lineage: Eukaryota > Metazoa > Chordata > Mammalia > Artiodactyla > Delphinidae > Delphinus > Delphinus delphis. Next base: position 123,011,489 of record NC_082684.1, on the reverse strand, counting down.
GAGATCCCATTCATCTAGTATTCAAACTTTTTATATCAACAATAGTACATAACAGTGAATTTAACTGTCATTCTTAGAACATCTTTTATATATTTATATGTATATATGTATATATATAATATATATTTGTATACTGCTTCCCAACAACAAAAAATAAGCTAGTGGAATTTAAATTATTCTAGGACAACTGATGATAAATGACAGTATTAAAGCATGCCCAATTTTAACTCAGTTCCTTATTTTTTCATTTTCTTCCATTACAGATTCTCATTTGGAAACTTTGCAGTTATGTTTTATGGGAGAGATTAGTTAAAATCAGTCTCTTAAGGATTTATCTTTGCATATTATCAAAATAGGCAAGTGTAAATCTTTAAAGACTTCATTAAAGTAAAATATTACTACAATATCTAGCATATGAAGATTCCTTTAGCAATTCTACTTCCTCTTACGTAAAAATTGTCTGAATAATGTAATTTTTTTTGTAATAAACTGGTATATCAAATGTGGCAGAAAACCATGAGTTCCAAGAAAATTAAAGACAAGAGAAATAAACCTCTTAATTAAATGTCAGTTAAATGCCAGTTCTTTACTAAGATCAAAGAGGATCCCAATTCCTCCTTGAAATCTGGAGAAATTACCCATAGCCCTTTTAGCTCGTTAATATTAAATAGGCATTCTTATGTGTGATGCTAGTGTCAGACTTGTTTCAAGAACCCACTGTGCTGTTTGCCTTGTCCATGTTCAAATTTCAAAATGTTTGCTGGTAAAAATTACCAGTATGGAACATTGTCAGGAATCGTTAGAATACTAATAGTGTTCCATCTCCATATATATCAGTTTTTATGAATAATTTTTTTTCCCAAGCCAAACCCATATTTTTCTTCAGGTACGTTTTCCCAGAAAAACAACTTAGTAGCTACCAAGTTAAGTAGTAAATTTGTTAGACTATTGTAGGCAAAATGAGACCCAGTAGTTTCTAAGTTTCTCATTTCAGGTATAAAGTGAAAGGAGCAGTTTAATTTTTTTAGCATAGTGCATTAATTCCTTTAACAAACTTTGAACTTCTACTATTTACCCAGAACTGTGCCAGGCTTTGGAAAACAATAAAAGATCAACAATCCCTATCCTTGCCCTCAAGAACTCACAGTCCAAGAGGAAATCACCAGTAAAATGAAATTTATTTTGGAGTAACCCAACAGTTTTTATAGAACAGTGTTCCCCAAATTGCTGATGAAGTTGGTTTTTCAACAGGGCTGTTTTGTTGCTCAAGATTTCTTTTTGATGTGAGTCACAACAGATGAATCAAAATGCAAAAACACAATTTTTTATTACCTAGCATGCCCCTGGGATCAGGAAGAAGCTGAAAGAATGGAACAAAAAATGGTTGGATATGGTGGGATAAAAGTTACTGTTGCTATATTTAGGTTGCATCAAAATGTTACACACTCAACTATTGAAAAAGACTAGGCTTTCAGTATATGAGTAGCTCTCAGTATTTAAGAAATACTGTTGTAGCAAAATTAATTCCATGAAAAACGTTGCCTGGCATATGACAAGTGCTCAGTAAATGTTAGTGCTTAGTAATAGCTGTAGTGATATTAGCATTATCTGTATCATTGTTTATCATTACGGACTTCAGGCATTAACTCCTTCACACCTTCACCCTTATTCCTACAGATTACCCAAATCTGTACTCCCCCTGATCTCCTGTCCTAAAGTATGAGCCATCTTTCTTCCTTTCTACAGCTAATATATATATTATATATATATGGGGAGAGGTGCCCCTCAAGACTTAATCCCTCAGTCATTCCCTCTCCTGTTCATTAATTCTCCTATTAACTTTGTCCTTTCTGTTTGGAAAAGCTACCAGATTGCCATTTTCTTCCAAGTCCCTCTTCAACTACTGAAATTTAGCATGTGCCCCCACTTTACTAGCAACATATACATTGCTAGTATTAATGTCAGTAATGGCATAATGATCAAATTTAAAAGTTGCTTCTCAATTTTCATGGTATATGACCACTTTGCAGCCTTCCACACTGCTAACCACTACCTACTGGAAACTGGTCCCTTGGTTTCCATCACCGTGAATTCTCCATCTTCTGTGTCTTGGACCACTCTTTCTCAAGTCTTCTTTACAGAATGCTTATCCTCTCTGCTTTTGGTTCTCTTTACCCACCATTATTACAGTCTCTCACAGAACTGTTTATGTATACTCTTTCTCTATCACTTATATAAGTCAGGAATGAAATCTGAATCTTGAACACTGACCTCACTCAGAAACTTGAGACATGTATCTTCAGCCCCTTATTGAAAATTTGTATTGAATATCCTACAGGCACCTCAAATTCATCCACATCTGAAATCGAACTGCTGACTGTGTCCCATTTTTCATCATTAGCTGAGATGTGGAGAATTGTGGAGAGAAGCAGGTTTTGGAAGAATAAGCAGGAATTGGTTTTTGCAAATGTTAAATTTGAGATGCCTATATCTCTGTAGTACAGACTGATTGCTAGTTGGCCCCTAATATGCACTCTACTCTACTCTTCATACATGATAATGGAATATCTAGCCAGATACACAGTTGCCTGTAATAAGCTCTCTAAGTGTGGCCATGTCACTAAGTTCTGACTAGTGAGATGTGAGCAGAAATGATGTGAGCAACTTCCAGATCATATTCTAAAAGAAATGAGATGCTCCTTTCCCTTTGTCCCTTTCTGATGATTGGAATGTGGGGTTGTGAGCTAGAGCAATAAGATGTGTCCCTGAGGACTTCCTGAGTCACAGTTTGTATACCAGTGAACTTTGGTGTCAGACAGCTACTAACTTCTATAATCTGCCATGGTTATTCTAGATACCTTTCACTGCAGCTGACCCTGTATCCTAATATCCAAATGAAGAAATCAAGGAAGCAGGTGGACGTAGGCATCTGGAGTTAGGGGTGAATGAAACCAAATCATCCTACATTCTTTGACTTGATTGATGACTCTACCATCTGTGGCAGTCCCCAATCATAATGTTAGTAATCCTAGATTTCTTCCTCTTCCTCACTCTCCTGACATTTAGGAGGCAAAGTTACATATTCCTTAAAGAATTGATTTTAGAATTAGGTAGCATAGCAAAGTGGTTAAAAGCATAGGTTAACAACTGCAAAAATGCTGGGCAAAATCATAAACTCCTCTGTGATTTGGTTTTCTCATTTGTAAAATTGGGTTGTTGTAAGGATTACAAGTTAGTATACATAAAAGCACTTAGAGTAATGCTGGGTACGTAGTACAAGCTCAGTAAAGGTGAGCTTTTTTTTAATCCCATGCAAATTCCAGTTCTGCCGCTTACCAGATATAGAAACTTCAATTAAATATTCAATTAATCTTTCTGTTTCCTCATCAGTGAAGCAGGAAAAATAATAGTACTGACCTCATCCGGCTACTGTGGAGAGTGAACAGGGACAATATATGTGGAGTGTTTAGTGCCTGGCATATGGGAAGCGTCCAATAAATGGGAATAGGCACTACTATTACTATTAATAGCTGTTATTGTCATTATTATTATAACATCCATTTCCTTCTGTATAATCCCACTGCTGCTACCATAATTTAGATCCTTAGTGTTTCTTACTTGAACCAGAATATAAGCTCCAGAAGGGCAGGGCCATTTTATCTTACTCATTATTGTATCCCCAACACCCAACACAATGCTGGTCCAATACTTTCCTACTGAAGCATCTCATCATGGAATGTTTTTTAAAGAAACAAATGTGAATCTTATTGCTCCCTTGCTTGAATATAGCAGTGGCTCTTCATAGCTTTCTGGAAAATGTTCAAACTCCAAGAATAAGGCCCACTGGAGGTGGGCTCTGCCTCCCAGCCCCGTTTCCTTCCACTCCCCTCATGGATCCCTTCCTGGAGCAGTACTTTACAGTCATTTGGAGCCCTTTTGCCTGCAATTCGTTCTGTCTTTTAAACAATTTCAAGCACCTCCTCTGAGAAGCCTCTCTAATCTTTCCAGGCAGGGTTGTTGCTCATGCCACTTCTTCCTATCATGTCACTTTTCACATACTGTTGGTTTATGTGCTGTGCTTACAATTCTGTCTCCCCTTAAGTTCCTTGAGAGAGGAGAGTGCCTTTGGTTTGCTTTTTGTTCCCAGTATCTATCTCCGTAGCTAAAACCTAGCAAGTCCTCAAAAAGTGTTTGAATGAATGAGCTAATATATGGTAAAGTAGTGTATCTTTGGATATTTCACTTTTCAACTGTGCCAAGCAGAGATACAAGGTGCAGAAGTGCCTGCCTATACAATTTAGTGGGGACAGAAAAATCAGGCAAATAAATTTGTTTTGATAAATTATCAAAGTAATATATTTTAACTTGTGAACTCCAGCAACTAAGTAAGCAACAATATATGTCTTTTAATCTTTTGGGACCTTAGTACTATTATGTATAAAATTAAGATAGCAAGATAACCTACAAAATTCTCTTAAATCTACAACTTATTCAACCACTAAATTTCACTAATTGCACATATATCCAAGACTACTTAAGAAGTCATTCAAGGGCTTCCCTGGTGGCACAGTGGTTGAGAGTCCGCCTGCCAGTGCAGGGGACACGGGTTCGTGCCCCGGTCCGGGAAAATCCCACATGCCACGGAAAGGCTGGGCCTGTGAGCCATGGCCGCTGAGCCTGCGCGTCCGGAGCCTGTGCTTCGCAACGGGAGAGGCCACAACAGTGAGAGACACGCGTACCGAAAAAAAAAAAAAAAAGTCACTCAAGCAAAACCCTGCAAGTCATTAAATCATGCTTTTACTATGGTCATTTCAGTCTTTGTGCCAGCCTTACCCAGCTGGAGAGTAGATGGAAAAGAGGAGTTTTATTGAACAGCGGTTGCTGCTTTCACACTGAATTCATGCGTCTAATACAATTTTTAACACATATCATACTGATCCTAACAGAAATTCTAACAATTTTTTAAAACTAAGGAAGTGCGTTGTTTAAATAAAATCTTGGTTAGTAAAAATAGTGTAGACAACTATACTTACTGTTTTTCTTTGGGATACCTCAACTAAAGAAAATATCTAGCAAGGGAAGAATCGTGAATATAGTTTGCAATTGATAAGCAATATTTTCTTATTCTTACTCAACACAAGAGAATAAAATATTATCAAAATGATAAAATTTACTATTGGAATTTTTTGGTATTCCTTGAAACAAAGCTTGCCTTCTTTTTGTTGTTTTTATTTTTTCGTTGTGACAGTAAACCATCATTATAATATAAAAAGACAAAGGTTTTTAAAAATTCTAACGCTGATATTATTCTTGACATAAAATATTTTATATTGCTTCTTTTTTTAGTTCCTGCTAAGCATGATAGTGATTGCATATATATTTCAGTACTTAACACAAAGTTCCTGAAAATGAATTCATTTCCACAAATTGCATTTCTGAACCAATTAAGTGCTAGTTGCTTAAATACATTGTACTAATACTGACAACAATCTTTGCTATTATGCATTTCATGGATTAGGAAATTGAGCTTAAAATAAGTAACTTGCCCATGTCCCACACCTAAAACCTAGTAGAGCTAGGGTGTAAATCCGTGGGCGGGGGGTGGGGGGGGGATGGGGGTGGTGTGTGTGTGTTGCAGCTTTCCCAGAAAACAAAGATAAGTTTTTTCAATTGCAAAAATATGTTTCCTTGAAATGTTTTCTCAATTTTCCAGTCATCACTTTTATTCATTGCTTCCTAAAAGTATTATAAGGAAAATATTCTCCTTTAGCAGTTGTTGTTAAGCTAGTTTGGTGGTGCTGAACTCTCTCAGCTTTTGCTTGTCTGTAAAGCTTTTAATTTCTCCATCAAATCTGAATGAGATCCTTGCTGGGTAGAGTAATCTTGGTTGCAGGTTTTTCTCCTTCATCACTTTAAATATGTCCTGCCACTCCCTTCTGGCTTGCAGAGTTTCTGCTGAAAGATCAGCTGTTAACCTTATGGGGATTCCCTTTTGTGTTATTTCTTGTTTTTCCCTTGCTGCTTTTAATATGTTTTCTTTGTATTTAATTTCTGACAGTTTGATTAATATGTGTTTTGGTGTATTTCTCCTTGGATTTATCCTGTATGGGACTCTCTGTGCTTCCTGGACTTGATTAACTATTTCCTTTCCCATATTAGGGAAGTTTTCAACTATAATCTCTTCAAATATTTTCTGTCCCTTTCTTTTTCTCTTCTTCTTCTGGAACCCCTATAATTCGAATGTTGGTGCATTTAATGTTGTCCCAGAGGTCTCTGAGACTGTCCTCAGTTCTTTTCATTCTTTTTTCTTCATTTTGCTCTGCAGTAGTTATTTCCACTATATTATCTTCCAGGTCACTTATCCGTTCTTCTGCCTCAGTTATTCTGCTATTGATCACATCTAGAGTATTTTTAATTTCATTTATTATGTTGTTCATCGTTGTTTGTTTCCTCTTTAGTTCTTCTAGGTCCTTGTTAAACGTTTCTTGCATTTTGTCCATTCTATTTCCAAGATTTTGGATCATCTTTACTATCATTATCCTGAATTTTTTATCAGGTAGACTGCCTATTTCCTCTTCATTTGCTGGGTCTGGTGGGTTTTTATCTTGTTCCCTCATCTGCGGTGTGTTTTTCTGTCTTCTCATTTTGCTTATCTTACTGTGTTTGGGGTCTCCTTTTTGCAGGCTGCAGGTTCGTAGTTCCCATTGTTTTTGATGTCTGTCCCCAGTGGCTAAGGTTGGTTCAGTGGGTTGTGTAGGCTTCCTGGTGGAGGGGACTAGTGCCTGTGTTCTGGTGGATCAAGCTTGATCTTATCTCTCTGGTGGGCAGGCCTATGTCTGGTGGTGTGTTTTGGGGTGTCTGTGGACTTATTATGATTTTAGGCAGCCTCTCTGCTAATGGGTGGGGTTGTGTTCCTGTTTTGCTAGTTGTTTGGCAAGGAACATGAAGGAAAAGACCTACAATAACGAACCCAAAACAATTAAGAAAATGGGAACAGGAACATATATATTGACAATTACCTTAAATGTAAATGGATTAAATGCTCCCACCAAAAGACACAGATTAGCTGAATGGATACAAAAACAAGACCCATATACTTGCTGTCTACAAGAGACCCACTTCAGGCCTAGAGACACATAGAGACTGAAAGTAAGGGGATGGAAAAAGATATCTCATGCAAATGAAAACCAAAAGAAAGCTGGAGTAGCAATTCTCATATCACACAAAATAGACTTTAAAATAAAGACTATTAGAAGAGACAAAGAAGGACACTACATAATGATCAAGAGATCGATCCAAGAAGAAGATATAACAATTCTAAATGTTTATGCACCCAACATAGGAGCACCTCAATATATAAGGCACATACTAACAGCCATAAAAGGGGAAATCAACAGTAACACATTGATAGTAGGGGACTTTAACACCCCACTTTCACCAATGGACAGATCATCCAAAATGAAAATAAATAAGGAAACACAAACTTTAAATGATACATTAAACAACATGGACTTAAATAATTTTTATAGGACATACCATCCAAAAACAACAGAATACACATATTTCTCAAGTACTCATGGAACATTCTCCAGGGTAGATCATATCTTGGGTCACAAGTCAAGCCTTGGTAAATTTAAGAAAATTGAAATTGTTTCAAGTATCTTTTCCGACCACAACACTATGAGACTAGATATCAATTACGGGAAAAGATCTGTAAAAAATACAAACACGTGGAGGCTAAACAATACAGTACTAAATAACGAAGTGATCACTGAAGAAATCAAAGAGGAAATTAGAAAGTACCTGGAAACAAATGACAATGGAGACACGACGACCCAAAATCTATGGGATGCATCAAAAGCAGTTCTAAGAGCGAAGTTTATAGCAATACAGTCCTACCTTAAGAAACAGGAAACATCTCGAATAAACAACCTAACCTTGCACCTCAAGCAATTAGAGAAGGAAGAACAAAAAACCACCACAGTTAGCAGAAGGAAAGAAATTATAAAAATCAGATCAGAAATAAGTGAAAAAGAAATGAAGGAAACGATAGCAAAGATCAACAAAACTAAAAACTGATTCTTTGAGAAGATAAACAAAATTGATAAACCATTAGCCAGACTCATCAAGAAAAAGAGGGAGAAGACTCAAATCAATAGAATTAGAAATGAAACAGAAGAAGTAACAACTGACACTGCAGAAATACAAACGATCATGAGAGATTACTACAAGCAACTCTATGCCAATAAAAAGGACAACCTGGAAGAAATGGACAAATTCTTAGAAACGCACAATGTGCCAAGACTGAATCAGGAAGAAATAGAAAATATAAGCAGACAAATCACAAGGACTGAAATTGAAACTATGATTAAAAATCTTCCAACAAGGGCTTCCCTGGTGGCGCAGTGGTTGAGAGTCCGCCTGCCGATGCAGGGGACACAGGTTCGTGCCCCAGTCCGGAAAGATCCCACGTTCTGCAGAGCGGTTGGGCCCATGAGCCATGCCCGCAGAGCCTGCGCATCCGGAGCCTGTGCTCCGCAAAGGGAGAGGCCACAACAGTGAGAGGCCCGCGTACCACAAAAAAAGAAAAAAAAATCTTCCAACAAACAAAAGCCCAGGACCAGATGGCTTCACAGTCAAATTCTATCAAACATTTAGAGAAGAGCTAACACCTATCCTTGTCAAACTCTTCCAAAATATAGCAGGGGGAGGAACACTCCCAAACTCATTCTACAAGGCCACCATCACCTTGATACCAACACCAGACAAGGATGTCACAAAGAAAGAAAACTACAGGCCAATATCACTGATGACCATAGATGCAAAAATCCCCAACAAAATACTAGCAAACAGAATCCAACAGCACATTAAAAGGATCATATACCATGATTAAGTGGGGTTTATTCCAGGAATGCAAGGATTCTTCAATATACGCAAAACAATTAATGTGATAAACCATATTAACATATTGAACGAGAAAAACCATATGATCATCTCAATAGATGCAGAGAAGGCTTTCAACAAAATTCAACACCCATTTATGATAAAAACCCTGCAGAAAGTAGGCATAGAGGGAACTTTCCTCAACATAATAAAGGCCATATATGACAAACCCACAGACAACATTGTCCTCAATGATGAAAACCTGAAAGCATTTCCACTAAGATCAGGAACAAGACTAGGTTGCCCACTCTCACCACTCTTATTCAACATAGTTTTGGAAGTTTTAGCCACAGCAATCAGAGAAGAAAAGGAAATAAAAGGAATCCAAATCGGAAAAGAAGTAAAGCTGTCACTGTTTGCAGATGACCTGATACTATACATAGAGAATCCTAAAGATGCTACCAGAAAACTACTAGAACTAATCAATGAATTTGGTAAAGTAGCAGGATACAAAACTAGTGAACAGAAATCTCTGGCATTCCTATACACTAATGATGAAAAATCTGAAAGTGAAATCAAGAAAACACTCCCATTTACCATTGCAACAAAAAGAGTAAAATATCTAGGAATAAACCTACCTAAGGAGACAGAAGACCTGTATTCAGAAAATTATAAGACACTGATGAAAGAAATTAAAGATGATACAAATAGATGGAGAGATATACCATGTTCTTGGATTGGAAGCATCAACATTGTGAAAATGACTCTACTACCCAAAGCAATCTACAAATTCAATGCAATCCCTATCAAACTACCATTGGCATTTTTCACAGAACTAGAACAAAAAATTTCACAATTTGTCTGGAAACACAAAAGACGCTGAATAGCCAAAGCAATCTTGAGAATGAAAATGGGAGCTGGAAGAATCAGGCTCCCTGACTTCAGACTATACTACAAAGCTACAGTAATCAAGACAGTATGGTAGTGGCACAAAAACAGAAATATAGATCAATGGAACAGGATAGAAAGCCCAGAGATAAACCCACGCATATATGGTCACCTTATCTTTGATAAAGGAGGCAGGAATGTACAGTGGAGAAAGGACAGCCTCTTCAATAAGTGGTGCTGAGAGAACTGGACAGGTACATGTAAAAGTATGACATCTGATCACTCCCTAACACCATACACAAAAATAAGCTCAAAATGGATTAAAGACCTAAATGTAAGGCCAGAAACTATCAAACTCTTAGAGGAAAACATAGGCAGAACACTCTATGACATAAATCACAGCAAGATCCTTTCTGACCCACCTCCCAGAGAAATGGAAATAAAAACAAAAATAAATGGGACCTAATGAAACTTCAAAGCTTTTGCACAACAAAGGATACCATAAACAAGACCAAAAGACAACCCTCAGAATGGGAGAAAATATTTGCAAATGAAGCAACTGACAAAGGATTAATTTCCAAAATTTACAAGCAGCTCATGCAGCTCAATAACAAAAAAACAAACAACCCAATCCAAAAATGGGCAGAAGACCTAAATAGACATTTCTCCAAAGAAGATATACAGACTGCCAACAAACACATGAAAGAATGCTCAACTTCATTAATCATTAGAGAAATGCAAATCAAAACTACAATGAGATATCATCTCACACCAGTCAGAATGGCCATCAAAAAAATCTAGAAACAATAAATGCTGGAGAGGGTGTGGAGAAAAGGGAACCCTCTTGCACTGTTTAGTGGGAATGTAAATTGATACAGCCACTGTGGAGAACAGTATGGAGGTTCCTTAAAAAACTACAAATAGAACTACCATATGACCCAGCAATCCCACTACTGGGCATATACTCTGAGAAAACCATAATTCAAAGAGTCATGTACCGGGGACGAGGGAAAGATGGCGGAAGAGTAAGACGTGGAGATCACCTTCCTCCCCACAGATAGACCAGAAATACATCTACACGTGGAACAACTCCTACAGAACACTTACTGAACGCTGGCAGAAGACCTCAGACCTCCCAAAAGGCAAGAAACTCCCCACGCACCTGGGTAGGGCAAAAGAAAATAAAAAACAGAGACAAAAGAATAGGGACGAGACCTGCACCAGTGGGAGGGAGCTGTGAAGGAGGAAAGGTTTCCACACACTAGGAAGCCCCTTCACGGGCAGAGACTGTGGGTGGCGGAGGGGGGGAGCTTCGGAGCCGCAGAAGAGAGCGCAGCAACAGGGGTGCGGAGGGCAAAGCGGAGAGATTCCCGCACAGAGGATCAGTGCCAACCGGAACTCACCAGCCCGAGAGGCTTGTCTGCTCACGCGCCCGGGCGGGCGGGGCTGCGAGCTCAGGCTCGGACTTTGGTCCGAGCGCAGGCAGAGGACTGGTGGAGCGAGCACAGCCTGCAGGGGTTAGTGCGCCACGGATAGCCCGGAGGGAGTCCGTGAAAAGGTCTGGAGCTGCCGAAGAGGCAAGAGACTTTTTCTTCCCTCTTTATTTCCTGGTGCGCGAGGAGAGGGTTTTAAGAGCACCGCTTAAAGGAGCTCCAGAGACGGGCGCGAGCCGCAGCTAAAAGCGCGGACCCCAGAGACGGGCAGGAGACGCTAAAGCTGCTGCTGCCGCCAGCAAGAAGCCTGTGTGCGAGCACAGGTCACTATCCACACCTCCCTTCTGGGGAGCCTGTGCAGCCCGCCACTGCCAGGTTCCCGGGATCCAGGGACAACTTCCTCGGGAGAACCCATGGCGAGCCTCAGGCTGGTGCAACGTCACGCCGGCCTCTGCCACCGCAGGCTCGCCCCACACTCCGTGCCCTTCCCTCCCCACGGCCTGAGTAGCCAGAGCCCCCGAAACAGTGGCTCCTTTAACCCCGTCCTGTCTGAGCGAGAAACAGATGCCCTCCGGCGACCTACACGCAGAGGCGGGGCCATATCCAAAGCTGAGGCCCTGGGAGCTGTGCAAACAAAGAAGAGAAAGGGAAATCTCTCCCAGCAGCCTGAGAAGCAGCAGATTAAAGCTCCACAATCAACTTGATGTACCCTGCATCTGTCGAATACAAGAATAGGCAACGAATCATCTCAAATTGAGGAGGTGGACTTTGAGGGCAAGATTTATGATTTTTTCCCCTTTTCCTCTTTTTGTGAGTGTGTATGTCTATGCTTCTGTGTGAGATTTTGTCTGTATAGCTTTGCTTCCACCATTTGTCCTAGGGTACTATCCATCCATTTTTTTTAATAATTAATTTTAATTTTAATAACTTTATTTTATTTGACTTTATCTTCTTTCTTTCTTTCTTTCTTTTTACTTTCTTTCTTTCATCTTTCTTTCTTTCTTTCCTTCCTTCCTTCCTTCCCTCCTTTAGACAACGAATCATTCCAAATTGAGGAGGTGGACTTTGAGGGCAAGATTTATGATTTTTTCCCCTTTTCCTCATTTTGTGAGTGTGGATGTGTATGTTTCTGTATGAGATTTTGTCTGTATAGCTTTGCTTCCACAATTTGTCCTAAGGTTCTGTCTGTCCGTTTTTTTTTTCTTAATAATTATTTTTTAATTTAATAAATTTATTATATTTTACTTTATTTTATTTTACTTTATCTTCTTTCTTTCTTTTGTTTTTCCATCCTTCCCTCCTTACTTCCTTCCTCCCACCATCCTTCCCTCCTTCACTCCCTCCCTCCCTCCCTTCCATCTTTCCTTCTTTCTGTCTTTCTTTCTTTCTTTCCTTCTTTCTTCCTTCCTTCCTTCCTTCCTTCCTTCCTTATTCCCTTTCTTTCTTTCTTTCTTCCTTTCTTCCTACTTCTACTAATTCTTTCTCTCTACTTTTTCTCCCTTTTATCCTGAGCCGTGTGGATGAAAGGCTCTTGGTGCTACAACCAGGAGTCAGTGCTGTCCCTCTGAAGTGGGAGAGCCAACTTCAGGACACTGGTCAACAAGAGACCTCCCAGCTCCACATAATATCAAACAGCAAAAATCTCCCAGAGATCTCCATCTCAATGCCAGCACCCAGCTTCACTCAACGACCAGCAAGCTACTGTGCTGGACACCCTAAGCCAAACAACTAGCAAAACAGGAACACAACCCCACCCATTAGCAGAGAGGCTGCCTAAAATCATAATAAGTCCACAGACACCCCAAAACACACCACCAGACATGGACCTGCCCACCAGAGAGACAAAATCCAGCCTCATGCACCAGAACACAGGCACTAGTCCCCTCCACCAGGAAGCCTACACAACCCACTGAACCAACCTTAGCCACTGGGGACAGACATCAAAAACAATGGGAACTATGAACCTGCAACCTGCAAAAAGGAGACCCCAAACACAGTAAGATAAGCAAAATGAGAAGACAGAAAAACACACAGCAGATGAGGAGCAAGATAAAAACCCACCAGACCTAACAAATGAAGAGGAAATAGGCATTCTACCTGAAAAAGAATTCAGAATAATGATAGTAAAGATAATCCAAAATCTTGGAAATAGGATGGATAAAATGCAAGAAACATTTAACAAGGACCAGAAGAACTAAAGATGAAACAAACAATGATGAACAACACAATAAATGAAATTAAAAATACTCTAGATGGGATCAATAGCAGAATAACTGAAGCAGAAGAACGGATAAGTGACCTGGAAGATAATATAGTGGAAATAACTACTGCAGAGCAAAATGAAGAAAAAAGAATGAAAAGAACTGAGGACAGTCTCAGAGACCTCTGGGACAACATTAAATGCACCAACATTCGAATTATAGGGGTTCCAGAAGAAGAAGAGAAAAAGAAAGGGACAGAAAATATTTGAAGAGATTATAGTTGAAAACTTCCCTAATATGGGAAAGGAAATAGTTAATCAAGTCCAGGAAGCACAGAGAGTCCCATACAGGATAAATCCAAGGAGAAATACGCCAAAACACATATTAATCAAACTGTCAAAAATTAAATACAAAGAAAACATATTAAAAGCAGCAAGGGAAAAACAACAAATAACACAGAAGGGAATCCCCATAAGGTTAACAGCTGATCTTTCAGCAGAAACTCTGCAAGCCAGAAGGGAGTGGCAGGACATATTTAAAGTGATGAAGGAGAAAAACCTGCAACCAAGATTACTCTACCCAGCAAGGATCTCATTCAGATTTGATGGAGAAATTAAAACCTTTACAGACAAGCAAAAGCTGAGAGAGTTCAACACCACCAAACCAGATTTACCACAAATCCTAAAGGAACTTCTCTAGGCAAGAAACACAAGAGAAGGAAAAGACCTACAATAATGAACCCAAAACAATTAAGAAAATGGGAATAGGAACATACATATCGATAATTACCTTAAATGTAAATGGACTAAATGCTCCCACCAAAAGACACAGATTGGCTGAAGGATACAAAAACAAGACCCATATATATGCTATCTACAAGAGACCCACTTCAGATCTAGAGACACATACACTCTGAAAGTAAGGGAATGGAAAAAGATATTCCATGCAAATGGAAACCAAAAGAAAGCTGGAGTAGCAATTCTCATATCACACAAAATAGACTTTAAAATAAAGATTATTAGAAGAGACAAAGAAGGACACTACATAATGATCAAGGGATCGATCCAAGAAGAAGACATACCAATTGTAAATATTTATGCACCCAACATAGGAGCACTTCAATACATAAGGCAAATACTAATAGCCATAAAAGGGGAAATCAACAGTAACACATTGATAGTAGGGGACTTTAACACCCCATTTTCACCAATGGACAGATCATCCAAAATGGAAATAAATAAGGAAACACAAACTTTAAATGATACATTAAACAACATGGACTTAATTGATATTTATAGGACACTCCATCCAAAAACAACAGAATACACATTTTTCTCAGTGCTCATGGAACATTCTCCAGGGTAGATCATATCTTGGGTCACAAGTCAAGCCTTGGTAAATTTAAGAAAATTGAAATTGTTTCAAATATCTTTACTGACCACACTATAAGACGAGATATCAATTACGGGAAAAGATCTGTAAAAAATACAAACACGTGGAGGCTAAACAATACATTACTTAATAACGAAGTGATCACTGAAGAAATCAAAGAGGAAATTAGAAAATACCTAGAAACAAATGACAATGGAGACACGACGACCCAAAATCTATGGGATGCAGCAAAAGCAGTTCTAAGAGGGAAATTTATAGCAATACAATCCCACCTTAAGAAACAGGAAACATCACGAATAAAAAACCTAACCTTGCACCTAAAGCAATTAGAGAAAGAAGAACAAAAAAACCTCAAAATTAGCAGAAGGAAAGAAATCATAAAAATCAGATCAGAAATAAATGAAAAAGAAATGAAGGAAACGATAGCAAAGATCAATAAAACTTAAAGCTGGTTCTTTGAGAAGATAAACAAAATTGATAAACCATAAGCCAGACTCATCAAGAAAAAAAGGGAGAAAACTCAAATCAATAGAATTAGAAATGAAAAAGGAGAAGTAACAACTGACACTGCAGAAATACAAACGATCATGAGAGATTACTACAAGCAACTCTATGCCAATAAAATGGACAACCTGGAAGAAATGGACAAATTCTTAGAAAAGCGCAATCTGCTAAGACTGAATCAGGAAGAAATAGAAAATATGAACAGACCAATCACAAGCACTGAAATTGAAACTGTGATTAAAAATCTTCCAACAAACAAAAACCCAGGACCAGGTGGCTTCACACGCGAATTCTATCAAACATTTAGAGAAGAGCTAACATCTAGCCTTTTCAAACTCTTCCAAAGTATAGCAGAGGGAGGAACACTCCCAAATTCATTTTACGAGGCCACCATCACCTTGATACCAAAACCAGAAACAGATGTCACAAAGAGAGAAAACTACAGGCCAATATCACTGATGAACATAGATGCAAAAATCCTCAACAAAATACTAGCAAACAGAATCCAACAGCACATTAAAAGGATCATACACCATCATCAAGTGGGGTTTATACCAGGAATGCAAGGAATCTTTAATATACGCAAATCAATCAATGTGATAAACCATATTAACAAATTGAAGGAGAAAAACCATATGATCATCTCAATAGATGCAGAGAAAGCTTTTGACAAAATTCAACACCTATTTATGATAAAAACCCTCCAGAAAGTAGGCATACAGGGAACTTTCCTCAACATTATAAAGGCCATATATGACAAACCCACAGACAACATTGTCCTCAATGGTGAAAAACTGAAAGCATTTCCACTAAGATCAGGAACAAGACTAGGTTGCCCACTCTCACCACTCTTATTCAACATAGTTTTGGAAGTTTTAGCCACAGCAATCAGAGAAGAAAAGGAAATAAAAGGAATCCAAATTGGAAAAGAAGAAGTAAAGCTGTCACTGTTTGCAGATGACATGATACTATACATAGAGAACCCTAAAGATGCTACCAGGAAACTACTAGAGCTAATCAATGAATTCGGTAAAGTTTCAGGGTACAAAATTAATGCACAGAAATCTCTGACATTCCTATACACTAATGATGAAAAATCTGAAAGTGAAATCAAGAAAACACTCCCATTTACCATTGCAACAAAAAGAGTAGAATATCTAGGAATAAACCTACCTAAGGAGACAAAAGACCTTTATGCAGAAAATTATGACACTGATGAAAGAAATTAAAGATGATACAAATAGATGGAGAGATATACCATGTTCTTGGATTGGAAGCATCAACATTGTGAAAATGACTCTACTACCCAAAGCAATCTACAGATTCAATGCAATCCCTATCAAACTACCATTGGCATTTTTCACAGAACTAGAACAGAAAATATCACAATTTGTATGGAAACAAAAAAGACCCCGAATAGCCAAAGCAATCTTGAGAATGAAAAATGGAGCTGGAGGATTCGGTCTCCCTGACTTCAGACTATACTACAAAGCTACAGTTATCAGGACAATATGGTACTGGCACAAAAACAGGAAGATAGATCAATGGAACAGGATAGAAAGTCCAGAGATAAACCCATGCACATATGGTCACCTTATCTTTGATAAAGGTGGCAGTAATGTACAATGGAGAAAGGACAGCCTCTTCAATAAGTGGTGCTGGGAAAACTGGGCAGGTACATGTGAAAGTATGAGATCTGATCACTCCCTAACACCATACACAGAAATAAGCCCAGAATGGATTAAAGGCCTAAATGTAAGGCCAGAAACTATCAAACTCTTAGAGGAAAACATAGGCAGAACACTCTATGACGTAAATCACAGCAAGATCCTTTTTGACCCACCTCCTAGAGAAATGGAAATAAAAACAAAAATAAGCAAATGGGACCTAATGAAACTTCAAAGCCTTTGCACAGCAAAGGAAACCATAAACAAGACCAAAAGACAACCCTCAGAATGGGAGAATATATTTGCAAATGAAGCAACTGACAAAGGATTAATTTCCAAAATTTACAAGCAGCTCATGCAGCTCAATAACAAAAAAAACAAACAACCCAATCCAAAAATGGGCAGAAGACCTAAATAGACATTTCTCCATAGAAGATATACAGACTGCCAACAAACACATGAAAGAATGCTCAACTTCATTAATCATTAGAGAAATGCAAATCAAAACTACAATGAGATATCATCTCACACCAGTCAGAATGGCTATCATCAAAAAATCTAGAAACAATAAATGCTGGAGAGGGTGTGGAGGAAAGGGAACCCTCTTGCACTGCTGGTGGGAATGTGAATTGGTACAGCCACTATGGTGAACAGTATGGAGGTTCCTTAAAAAACTATAAATATGGGCTTCCCTGGTAGCGCAGTGGTGAGAGTCCGCCTGCTGATGCAGGGGACGTGGGTTCGTGCCCTGGTCCGGGAAGATCCCACATGCCACGGAGCAGCTAGGCCCGTGAGCCGTGGCCACTGAGCCTGTGCTTCCGGAGCCTGTGCTCCGCAACGGGAGAGGCCACAACTGTAAGAGGCCCGCGTACAGAAAAAAAAAAAAAAAACCTACAAATAGAACTACCATATGACCCAGCAATCCCACTACTGGGCATATACTCTGAGAAAACCATAATTCAAAAAGAGTCATGTACCAAAATGTTCATTGCAGCTCTGTTTACAATAGCCCGGATATGGAAACAACCTAAGTGCCCATCATCGGATGAATGGTTAAAGAAGATATGGCACATATATACAATGGAATATTACTCAGCCATAAGAAGAAATTAAATTGAGCTATTTTTAATGAGGTGGATAGACCTAGAGTCTGTCATACAGAATGAAGTAAGTCAGAAAGAGAAAGACAAATACCGTATGCTAACACATATATATGGAATTTAAGAAAAGAAAATGTCATGAAGAACGTAGGGGAAAGACAGGAATAAAGACACAGACCTACTAGAGAATGGACTTGAGGATATGGGGAGGGGGAAGGGTAAGCTGTGACAAAGTGAGAGAGAGGTATCGACATATATACACTACCAAACTTAAGGCAGATAGCTAGTGGGAAGCAGCCGCATAGCACAGGGAGATCAGCTCGGTGCTTTGTGACCGCCTGGAGGGGTGGGATAGGGAGGGTGGGAGGGAGGGAGACGTAAGAGGGAAGAGATATGGGAACATATGTATATGCATAGCTGATTCACTTTATTATAAAGCAGAAACTAACACACAATTGTAAAGCAATTATACCCCAATAAAAATGTTTAAAAAAAAAAATAAAAGAGTCATGTACCAAAATGTTCATTGCAGCTCTATTTACAGTAGCCCGGAGGTGGAAACAACCTAAGTGTCCATCATCGGATGAATGGATAAAGAAGATGTGGCACATATATACCATGGAATATTACTCACCCATAAGAATAAATGAAATTGAGCTATTTGTAATGAGGTGGATAGACCTAGAGTCTGTCATACAGAGTGAAGTAAGTCAGAAAGAGAAAGACTAATACTGTATGCTAACATATATATATATATAGAATTTAAGAAAAAAAAATGTCGTGAAGAACCTAGGGGTAAGACAGGAATAAAGACACAGACCAACTAGAGAATGGACTTGAGGATATGGGGAGGGGGAAGGGTAAGACGTGACAAAGCGAGAGAGAGTCATGGACATATTTACACTACCAAACGTAAGGTAGATAGCTAGTGGGAAGCAGCCGAATAGCACAGGGAGATCAGCTCGGTGCTTTGTGACCGCCTGGAGGGGTGCGATAGGGAGGGTGGGAGGGAGGGAGACGTAAGAGGGAAGAGATATGGGAACATATGTATATGTATAACTGATTCACTTTGTTATAAAGCAGAAACTAACACAGCATTGTAAAGCAATTATACTCCAATAAAGATGTAAAAAAAGAAAAAAAAGAGCAATATTCTCAAATTATTACCTGAACAGAAAGCCCCTTTTCCATACTCTTCAGTTCAAAACCAGGCTTCTGAGAGCCTCAGCCAGCCAGCACTGCCACCACTCCCTTCCAGTACTCAGTCCTAATTGTGTGGTTTGGGGCCAGCTGCTTATCTTCTTTAAGCCTCAATTTCTTCATCTATAAAGTGGATGATATTGTGATGATTAAAGAGACAATGTTCTGCTAATGACTTGGCTCAGTGCCTAGCACAATATAAATGCTCAATAAATGTTTATGAATAAATGCGTGAATGGATGAAATTGTCTCAATTTGGGATTGCCCCAGAAACAGATCTTGAGAAAATGATTTGGGTACAAGTAGTTTATTTGGGAACTGATCCCCCCAAAAAAACAGTAGGGAAGTAAGGAAGTAAGTTAGGGAAGGGAGACAACCAATAAAGGGTGGATTATGAATCAAGCATCCAGTATGGGCAACTAGTATGTATATGTTGTAATTAGTAAGTAATCTGAGTGGTGATACTTTGAGAATTGAGTAAATATTTCAGTATTTTACCCACTAGTTTTAGCATCCATGGGTGATCATTGCCTAACTCAACTTTACACTGGTGATTGTACAATGATAAATTTTCCTCCATTCCTTCTAGGTTTATTAGTCGTGTTCTTCAGAAAGGAAGAAATTTTCTGCCTAACCACCACTTTTCTTTAGTATTAATCTGGATTCATAGCTTCCCTTTTTATCCATATGGCATAATACATTACATCATTATTCTTTTTGGTGCTCAAATTGTCCCAGATTTGTCCAGTTGGGGCCCCTCAAGCCAACTGTGTATCCTTTTGACATGTCCCTATCCGCCTGAGCATTTCTTTGATTTTGGCACAATATAATGTTCAGATTTATTCTGCCCCATTTCAGCCATTTCTCAGAAACCTGGTTCCTTTTAGTAAATCTGGGCACTAGTCATTGCATCTAACTTGTCACTTCTTCAATGGCCATACTTATGGAGTATATACATATACATATATATATATTCATAATGATGTTTCATATCCAATGCTGGATTCTTTTGCATTTCCTCTCATTCCATATTTATTTCTCTTCTCCCACAGTGAGAACCCAATATATTTATCACAGGCTCTATCTTACAATACACACAAATTACCAATACCACTATCAACAACAAATCTACTAAGTTTAAGATTTCTTTGCAATTCTTTTAGTCCTTAAACTAAATTCCCATAAAGATGTTCAGAGTATTATGTTCAGAAGTTTCTTGAATTAATTCTTATTAGTTTGATACATAATTAGATTTTTTTGTTTCTGTCTGTAGGAATTTTAGGGCGTGATTCTTTCATCTACATTAGTTTAATTTTAGTTTTTGAATATGTAAAATATTTTGATGTTTCAAATATGAAAACTACATAAAAGATATACCTGGAGATGTTTCACTCTAATTTCCACTCCTTCAACCCCATTCCCACCCACTCTCTATAAGTAGCCACTTTTATTTTTTTAAGGTTATCCATCCTGAGTTTCCTTTTACAGAAATAACCCCAAAAACACACACATTTTTATATGTATATGTAATATATATTATATATCCTTATAATTATTCTTCCTTTTTCCTTTATATTTACTAAGTTTATCTCTTTTGGTATTTAAGAAACATAAATTATGACAGAAAACTTTACACTCATACTTTATATAATCCCCTTAGGATCCTTTATTGAGATTTCTACTATTTGATTCAACAGCTATGCAATATCCTTTGAATTCTACCTATTGTCTCTGTAACAATAAATAAGCATATTCTTCTTTCCCTGTTCTCTCTCCCCTCCCTTCTTATTTTAAAAAGGGTGTTAGTTCTACTTTGTAACAACATATTTTTACAAACTATTCTTACACCTAATCAACAGTTTGTTTTAGGGTTAGAGCTATAATTAAATATATTTAACTCTTATAATCAGTCCTTTTACTGATGTTTCTTCAGTCATATCTTGGTTTAATAAAGGCTGTCTTTTAGTAAATTCCTCAGGAAGAGATCAGGCATACAGTATTCCCTGAGTTTGTTTATGTTTAAAACTGTTTTCCTACAGCTTTGATATTCAAAGCACAGCTTGGTTGGCTCTAAAAAATTCCTTGGTTCACATTTTATCTTTGATCTTCATGTATATGTTGCTCCACTCCTTCTTAGCTTTTGTTGCTTTTAAGAAATCTGATGGCAACTGGATTTTCTGTCCTTTGTCTGGTCTTTTAGTGTGGAGTCCAGATATTTCTTTATTTTTAATGTCTAAAGGTTTTACTAAGATATGATTTGGAGATGACCAGTTTTCCAAGTTCACAGTGAGGACCTTTTCAACATACAGATTCAGATCTTTTATTTCCATAATATTTTTTTGAAATGTAGTCATAGGATCAGATAGGACTAGCAACAGTTCATCGCAACAGTGGAAGTGATATATCCAAGATCAGTCTTAAGCAGATCCAAACATCACAAATAAGCTGAAAGAACATCTGTCTCTCACCCCCATGTTACTCACCACTGTTGCACTGTTCCCACTCCCTGAGCTCATACCTTTGACCCAGTAAAGTATTCCCTATAGCCAGCTAACAAAGAAGAAAAAGACCTGAGCTTGATTCACTATGGGTCAACTTGTGGTGTTGGTATGATCAGAAAATGAAAAACAGTGGTGTAGGGTAGTGGAAAGCCTCTCAACGGGTAGAGCTTTGGGTGGTACATCATCCATTTTGGGGGAGAGAGATACACCTGGACTCGTGGGCAATAGCAAATGACTTAGCTGATTGTAGGGGCTATAGACAAAATTGTTCTAAATAATAAGAGACTAAGAGCATTCCCTCAAAATTAAGACAAGGATTTTCACTCTCATTATTTCTCTTCAATATTTTCCTGGAGGTCCTAGCCAGTGAAATAAGGCAAGATGAAGAAATAGAAAGCATACAAATTAGAAAGGAAGAAGTAAAACTATTATTATTCATAGATGACAAAATTATATACTCTGCTATAATAAAGAGAATCCAAATGAATCTGTAAGCCTACCTTTAGAATTAGTAAGGAATTTAGCGAGATTGTTTGAAACAAAACCAATATATAAATATCAAATTTTTTCTATATGTTAGTAACAAGAAATTAGAAAATGAAAAATTTTGAAAACATTATTGATTATAGCATTGAAAAAGCAACAAATACTTAGTAATAAGTGTAATAAGTGATATACTACTCCTTAACATAGAAAATTACAAAACATTGCTGGGAGAAATTAAAGATCTAAATAAATAGAAATTTATTCCATCTTTATAGATTAATTGACTAGTTTTAAGACGTCAATTATCTTTAAATCAATGTACAGATTCAATGCAAATGTGATTTTAAAATCTCAGCATTATTTTGTGGAAATTAGCAAACTGATTTTAAAATTCACGTAGAATAAAATATTTAGGATAAATTTTTTTTTTTTTTTTTTTTTTTTTTTTTGCGGTATGTGGACCTCTCACTGTTGTGACCTCTCCCGTTGCGGAGCTCCGGACGCACAGGTTCAGCGGCCATGGCTCACGGGCCCAGCCACTCCGCAGCATGTGGGATCCTCCCGGACCGGAGCACGAACCCGCATCCGCTGCATCGGCAGGCGGACTCTCAACCACTGCGCCACCAGGGAAGCCCTAGGATAAACTTAACAAAAGGAGTGCAAGACATGTACACTGAAAACTACAAAACATTGCTAAAAGAAATTAAACAAGAACTAAATAAAGGGAGAGATATATCATGTTCATGGATTGGAAGATTCAATCTTCTTAAGATGTCAAGTCTCTCTCTAATCTATGGATGCAATGAAACTTTTTTTTTTGTAGAATTAACAAGATTATTCTAAAATTTATATGGAACTAACAGCAAAATAATTTCTTGAAAAATGGTTCTTCTGTTTTTTTTTTTTTTTTAACATCTTTATTGGGGTATAATTGCTTTACAATGGTGTGTTAGTTTCTGCTTTATAACAAAGTGAATCAGTCATACATAAACATATGTTCCCATATGTCTTCCCTGTTGCGTCTC
Source organism: Delphinus delphis (assembly GCF_949987515.2). Classification (NCBI taxonomy): domain Eukaryota; kingdom Metazoa; phylum Chordata; class Mammalia; order Artiodactyla; family Delphinidae; genus Delphinus; species Delphinus delphis. The sequence continues at coordinate 122,988,209 of NC_082684.1, read as the reverse complement.
CCTCCCTCCCACCCTCCCCATCCCACCCCTACAGGCTGTCACAAAGCACCGAGCCAATATCCCTGTGCCATGCGGCTGCTTCCCACTAGCTATCTACCTTACTGCGTTTGTTACTGTGTATATGCCCATGACTCTCTCTCGCCCTGTCACAGCTCACCCTTCCCCCTCCCCATAACCTCAAGTCCGTTCTCTAAGAGGTCTGCGTCTTTATTCCTGCTTTACCCCTAGGTTCTTCATGACATTTTTTTCTTAAGTTCCGTATATATGTGTTAGCATACGGTATTTGTCTTTTTCTTTCTGACTTACTTCACTCTGTATGACAGACTCTAGGTCTATCCATCTCATTACAAATAGCTCAATTTCGTTTCTTTTTATGGCTGAGTAATATTCCATTGTATATATGTGCCACATCTTCTTTATCCATTCATCCGATGACGGGCACTTAGGTTGTTTCCATCTCCGGGCTATTGTAAACAGAGCTGCAATGAACATTTTGGTACATGACTCTTTCTGAATTTTGGTTTTCTCAGGGTATATGCCCAGTAGTGGGATTGCTGGGTCATATGGTAGTTCTATTTGTAGTTTTTTAAGGAACCTCCATACTGTTCTCCATAGTGGCTGAACCAATTCACATTCCCACCAGCAGTGCAAGAGTGTTCCCTTTTCTCCACACCCTCTCCAGCATTTATTGTTTCTAGATTTTTTGATGATGGCCATTCTGACTGGTGTGAGATGATATCTCATTGTAGTTTTGATTTCCATTTCTCTAATGATTAATGATGTTGAGCATTCTTTCATGTGTTTGTTGGCAGTCTGTATATCTTCTTTGGAGAAATGTCTATTTAGGTCTTCTGCCCATTTTTGGATTGGGTTGTTTGTTTTCTTGTTATTGAGCTGCATGAGCTGCTTGTAAATTTTGGAGATTAATCCTTTGTCGGTTGCTTCATTTGCAAATATTTTCTCCCATTCTGAGGGTTGTCTTTTGGTCTTGTTTATGGTTTCCTTTGCTGTGAAAAAGCTTTGAAGTTTCATTAGGTCCCATTTGTTTATTTTTGTTTTTATTTCCATTACTCTAGGAGGTGGGTCAGAAAGGATCTTGCTTTGATTTATGTCATAGAGTGTTCTGCCTATGTTTTCCTCTAAGAGTTTGATAGTTTCTGGCCTTACATTTAGGTCTTTAATCCATTCTGGGCTTATTTTTGTGTATGGTGTTAGGGAGTGATCTAATCTCATACTTTTACATGTACCTGTCCAGTTTTCCCAGCACCACTTATTGAAGAGGCTGTCCTTTCTCCATTGTACATTACTGCCACCTTTATCAAAGATAAGGTGTCCATATGTGCATGGGTTTATCTCTGGGCTTTCTATCCTGTTCCATTGATCTATCTTTCTGTTTTTGTGCCAGTACCATACCGTCTTGATGACTGTAGCTTTGTAGTATAGTCTGAAGTCAGGGAGCCTGATTCCTCCAGTTCCTTCTTTCGTTCTCAAGATTGCTTTGGCTATTCAGGGTCTTTTGTGTTTCCATACAAATTGTGAAATTTTTTGTTCTAGTTCTGTGAAAAATGCCAGTGGTAGTTTGATAGGGATTGCATTGAATCTATAGATTGCTTTGGGTAGTAGAGTCATTTTCACAATGTTGATTCTTCCAATCCAAGAACATGGTATATCTCTCCATCTATTTATATCATCTTTAATTTCTTTCATCAGTGTCTTATAATTTTCTGCATACAGGTCTTTTGTCTCCTTAGGTAGGTTTATTCCTAGATATTTTATTCTTTTTGTTGCAATGGTAAATGGGAGTGTTTTCTTGATTTCACTTTCAGATTTTTCAACATTAGTATATAGGAATGCCAGAGATTTCTGTGCATTAATTTTGTATCCTGCCACTTTACCAAATTCATTGATTAGCTCTAGTAGTTTTCTGGTAGCATCTTTAGGGTTCTCTATGTATAGTATCAGGTCATCTGCAAACAGTGACAGCTTTACTTCTTCTTTTCCAATTTGGATTCCTTTTATTTCCTTTTCTTCTCTGATTGCTGTGGGTAAAACTTCCAAAACAATGTTGAATAAGAGTGGTGAGAGTGGGCAACCTTGTCTTGTTCCTGATCTTAGTGGAAATGCTTTCAGTTTTTCACCATTGAGGATGATGTTTGCTGTGGGCTTGTCATATATGGCCTTTATTATGTTGAGGAAAGTTCCCTCTATGCCTACTTTCTGCAGGGTTTTTATCATAAATGGGTGTTGAATTTTGTCAAAAGCTTTCTCTGCATCTATTGAGATGATCATATGGTTTTTCTCCTTCAATTTGTTAACATGGTTTATCACATTGATAGATTTGCGTATATTGAAGAATCCTTGCATTCCTGGAATAAACCCCACTTGATCATGGTGTATGATCCTTTTTATGTGCTGTTGGATTCTGTTTGCTAGTATTTTGTTGAGGATTTTTGCATCTATGTTCATCAGTGATATTGGCCTGTAGTTTTCTTTCTTTGTGACATCCTTGTCTGGTTTTGGTATCAAGGTGATGGTGGCCTCGTAGAAGGAGTTAGGGAGTGGTCCTCCCTCTGCTATATTTTGGAAGAGTTTGAGAAGGATAGGTGTTAGCTCTTCTCTAAATGTTTGATAGAATTCGCGTGTGAAGCCATCTGGTCCTGGGCTTTTCTTTGTTGGAAGATTTTTAATCACAGTTTCAATTTCAGTGCTTGTGATTGGTCTGTTCATATTTTCTATTTCTTCCTGATTCAGTCTTGGCAGGTTGTGCATTTCTAAGAATTTGTCCATTTCTTCCAGATTGTCCATTTTATTGGCATAGAGTTGCTTGTAGTAATCTCTCATGATCTCTTTTATCTCTGCAGTGTCAGTTGTTACCTCTCCTTTTGCATTTCTAATTCTATTGATTTGAGTCTTCTCCCTTTTTTTCTTGATGAGTCTGGCTAGTGGTTTATCTATTTTGTTTATCTTCTCAAAGAACCAGCTTTTAGTTTTATTGATCTTTGCTATTGTTTCCTTCATTTCTTTTTCATTTATTTCTGATCTGATTTTTATGATTTCTTTCCTTCTGCTAGCTTTGGGGTTTTTTTGTTCTTCTTTCTCTAATTGCTTGAGGTGCAAGGTTAGGTTGTTTATTCGAGATGTTTCCTGCTTCTTAAGGTGGGCTTGTATTGCTATAAACTTCTCCCTTAGAACTGCTTTTGCTGCATCCCACAGGTTTTGGGTCGTTGTGTCTCCATTGTCATTTGTTTCTAGGTATTTTTTGATTTCCTCTTTGATTTCTTCAGTGATCTCTTCATTATTAAGTAGTGTATTGTTTAGCCTCCATGTGTTTGTATTTTTTACAGATCTTTTCCTGTAATTGATATCTAGTCTCATGGCGTTGTGGTCAGAAAAGATACTTGATACAATTTCAATTTTCTTAAATTTACCAAGGCTTGATTTGTGACCTAAGATATGATCTATCCTGGAGAATGTTCCATGAGCACTTGAGAAAAATGTGTATTCTGTTGTTTTTGGATGGAATGTCCTATAAATATCAATTAAGTCCATCTTTTTTAATGTATCATTTAAAGCTTGTGTTTCCTTATTTATTTCCATTTTGGATGATCTGTCCATGGGTGAAAGTGGGGTGTTTAAGTCCCCTACTATGAATGTGTTACTGTCGATTTCCCCTTTTATGGCTGTTAGTATTTGCCTTATGTATTGAGGTGCTCCTATGTTGGGTGCATAAATATTTACAATTGTTATATCTTCTTCTTGGATCGATCCCTTGATCATTATGTAGCGTCCTTCTTTGTCTCTTTTAATAGTCCTTATTTTAAAGTCTATTTTGTCTGATATGAGAATTGCTACTCCAGCTTTCTTTTGGCTTCCATTTGCATGGAATATCTTTTTCCATTCCCTTACTTTCAGTCTGTATGTGTCTCTAGGTCTGAAGTGGGTCTCTTGTAGACAGCATATATAAGGGTCTTGTTTTTGTATCCATTCAGCTAATCTGTGTCTTTTGGTGGGAGCATTTAGTCCATTTACATTTAAGGTAATTATCGATATGTATGTTCCTATTCCCATTTTCTAAATTGTTTTGGGTTCGTTATTATAGGTCTTTTCCTTCTCTTGTGTTTCTTGCCTAGAGAGGATCCTTTAGCATTTGTTGTAAAGCTGGTTTGGTGGTGCTGAACTCTCTCAGCTTTTGCTTGTCTGTAAAGGTTTTAATTTCTCCATCAAATCTGAATGAGATCCTTGCTGGGTAGAGTAGTCTTGGCTGCAGGTTTTTCTCCTTCATCACTTTCAGTATGTCCTGCCACTCCCTTCTGGCTTGTAGGGTTTCTGCTGAGAGATCAGCTGTTAACCTTATGGGGATTCCCTTATGTGTTATTTGTTGTTTTTCCCTTGCTGCTTTTAATATGCTTTCTTTGTATTTAATTTTTGACAGTTTGATTAATATGTGTCTTGGCGTATTTCTCCTTGTATTTATCTTGTATGGGACTCTCTGTGCTTCCTGCACTTGATTAACTATTTCCGTTCCCATATTAGGGAAGTTTTCAACTATAATCTCTTCAAATATTTTCTCAGTCCCTTTCTTTTTCTCTTCTTCTTCTGGAACCCCTATAATTCAAATGTTGGTGCGTTTAATGTTGTCCCAGAGGTCTCTGAGACTGTCCTCAGTTCTTTTCATTCTTTTTTCTTTATTCTGCTCTGCAGTAGTTATTTCCACTATTTTATCTTCCAGGTCACTTATCCGTTCTTCTGCCTCAGTTATTCTGCTATTGATCCCATCTAGAGTACTTTTAATTTCATTTATTGTGTTGTTCATCGTTGCTTGTTTCATCTTTAGTTCTTCTAGGTCCTTGTTAACTGATTCTTGCATTTTGTCCAATCTATTGTCCATTCTATCTCCAAGATTTCGGATCAACCTTACTATCATTATTCTGAATTCTCTTTCAGGTAGACTGCCTATTTCCTCTTCATTTGTTAGGTCTGGTGCATTTTTATCTTGCTCCTTTATCTGCTGTGTGTTTTTCTGTCTTCTCATTTTGCTTATCTTACTGTGTTTGGGGTCTCCTTTTTGCAGGCTGCAGGTTTGTAGTTCCTCCTGTTTTTGATGTCTGTCCCCAGTGGCTAAGGTTGGTTCAGTGGGTTGTGTAGGCTTCCTGGTGGAGGGGGCTAGTGCCTGTGTTGTGGTGGATGAGGCTGGATCTTGTCTCTCTAGTGGGCAGGTTCACGTCTGGTGGTGTGTTTGGGGGTGTCTGTGGCCTTATTATGATTTTAGGCAGCCTCTCTGCTAATGGGTGGGGTTGTGTTCCTGTTTTGCTAGTTGTTTGGCATAAGTTTTCCAGCACTGTGGCTTGCTGGTCGTTGAGTGAAGCTGGGTGCTGGTGTTAAGATGGAGGTCTCTGGGAGATTTTCGCCGTTTGATATTATGTGGAGCTGGCAGGTCTCTTGTTGATCAGTGTCCTGAAGTTGGCTGTCCTACTTCAGAGGCAGAGCCCTGCCTCCTGGCTGGAGCACCAAAAGCTTTTCATCCACAGGCTCAGGATAAAAGGGAGAAAAAGTAGAGGGAATTAGTAGAAGTATGAGGAAAGAAAGAAGGAAAGGAGGGTAGGAAGGAAGGAAGAAAGAAAGAAAGAAGCAAAGAAGGAAAGAAGGCAAGAAGGAAAGTAAGGAGGGAGGGAGGGAGGGAGGAAGGAAGGAAGGAGGGAAAGAAGGAAAAAAGAAAGAAAGAAGATACAGTAAAAATAAAATAAAGTATAATAAAGTTATTGAATTAAAAACTTCTTATTTAGAAAAAAAAAAAAAAAAAAGGGACGGAAAGAACCTTAGGACAAATGTTGGAAGCAAAGCTATACAGACAAAATCTTACACAGAAGCATACACATACACCCTCACTAAAAGAGGTAAATGGGGAAAAATCCTAAATCTTGCTGTCAGAGACCACCTCCTCAATTTGGGATGATTCGTTGTCTAAAGGAGGGAAGGAAGGACGGAAAGAAAGAAAGAAAGAACGAAGGTAAAGTATAATAAGGTTATTAAAATTAATTATTAAGAAAAAAATTTAAAAAAAACATGGACGGATAGAACCCTAGGACAAATGGTGGAAGCAAAACTATACAGACAAGATCTCACACAGAAGCATACACATACACATTCACAAAAAGAGGAAAGGGGAAAATATCATAGATCTTGCTCCTAAAGTCCACTTCCTTAATTTGGGATGATTGGTTGTCTATTCAGGTATTCCACAGATGCAGGGTACATCAAGTTGATTGTGGAGCTTTAATCCGCTGCTTCTGAGGCTGCTGGGAGAGATTTCCCTTTCTCTTCTTTGTTCTCACAGCTCCCAGGGCTAAGCTTTGGATTTGGCCCTGCCACTGCGTGTAGATCGCTGGAGGGCGTCTGTTTTTTGCTCAGACAGGATGGGGTTAAAAGAGCCGCTGATTGGGGGCTCTGGCGCACTCAGGCCGGCGGGGACGGAGGGGCACAGAGTGCGGGGCGGGCCTGCGGTGGCAAAGGCCGGCGTGACTTTGCACCAGCCTGAGGCGCGCTGTGCGCTCTCCCGGGGAAGTTGTCCCTGGATCCCGGGAACCCGGCAGTGGCGGGCTGCACAGGCTCCGCGGAGGAGGGGTGTGGAGAGTGACCTGTGCTCGCACACAGGCCCCTCGGTGGCGGCAGCAGCAGCCTTAACGTCTCCCGCCCGCCTCTGGGGTCCGCGCTTTTAGCCGCGGCTTGCGCCCGTCTCTGGATTCCGCGCTTTCAGCCGCGGCTCGCGCCCGTCTCTGGAGTTCCTTTAAGCAGCGTTCTTAAACCCCTCTCCTCACGCCCCAGGAAACAAAGAGGGAAGGAAAAGTCTCCTGCCTCTTCTGCAGGTGCAGGCTTTTCCCCGAACTCCCTCCCGGCTAGCTGTGGTGCACTAACCCCTTCAGGCTATGTTCAAGCCGCCAACCCCAGTCCTCTCCCTGCTCTCCGGCCTCAGCTCGCAGCCCCGCCCGCCCCGGCGGGTGAGCAGACAAGCCTCTCGGGCTGGTGAGTGCCGGTCGGCACCGATCCTCTGTGCGGGAATCTCCCCGTTTTGCCCTCCGCACCCGTTGCTGTGCACTCCTCCGCAGCTTCGAAGCTCCCCCCTCCGCCTCCCGCAGTCTCCGCCCGCGAAGGGGCTTCCTAGAGTGTGGAAACTTTTCCTCCTTCACAGCTCCCTCCCACTGGTGCAGGTGCCGTCCCTATTCTTTTGTCTCTGTTTTTTCTTTTGCCCTACCCAGGTACTGGGGAGTTTCTTGCCTTTTGGGAGGTCTGAGGTCTTCTGCCAGCCTTCAGTAGGTGTTCTGTAGGAGTTGTTCCACGTGTAGATGTATTTCTGGTGTATCTGTGGGGAGGAAGGTGATCTCCGCGTCTTACTCTTCCGCCATCTTCCGCCTTCTCCCTGTTTTTTTTTTTTTGTATACTACCTGATTTTGAATTTTATGATAAAGCTAAAGTAAACAAGACAGTTTGGTATTAATATAAGGATAGATTTATAGATGGATGAATCAGAATAGAGAGTCCAGAAATAAATTCACTTTTATGGTCAACTGATTTTCAACAAAAGTGCCTGAGAAATTCAGTGGGGAAAGCATAGTCTTTTAAACTAATGGGATTCTGGGGCAATTGGATATTCATAGGCAAAATATGAACTTATACTCTTACCTTATACCATATACAAAAATTAACTCAAAATGAATCATAGACCTAAATGTAAGAATTAAAACTATAAAACTTCTAGAAGAAAACATAGGAGAAAAATTTTTGTCCCCAGAATGGGTAAAGATTTCTTGGATATGACAACACCAAAAGCACAATCCATAAAAGAACACAACAAATTGAACATCATCAAAATTAAAAATTTTTTTTATCAAAATACATTATTAGTAAAATGAAAAGCCACAGACTGGAGACAATATTTGAAAATTATCTATCTAATAGAAGATATATTCAGAACATATAAAGAACTCTTACAAAGCAAAAATAAGAGGACAGGGAGACTTCCTTGGTGGTTCAGTGGTTAAGACTCTGCGCTTCCAATGTAGGGGGCACGGGTTTGATCCCTGGTCAGGGAACTAAGATCCCACATGCCATGGTGCAGCCAAAAAATAAAAATAAATAAATAAGTAATAATAAGAGGACAGATAATCCAATTTGAAATTGACCAAATATTTGAATAGCCCTTTCACCAAACATAATATTCGAATTGCTAATTAACACAAGATATTCAACATCATTAGTTACTAGCGAAATTCAAATTAAAACTACAAAGAGGTACCACTTCATGCCCACTAGGATGACTACAATTACAAAGGCTGATAATATAAGGCTGTTGTCCAGAATGCGGAAAAATTTCTGGTGGATATATAAAATGGTGCAGTCACTTTGGAAAGCAGTTTGGAACTTTCTTGAAAAGTTAATCATGTGCTTGTCATATAACCCAGCAATTCTTCTCCTAAGTTTCTATCCACAAGGAATGAAAACATACATACCCACCAAGACTTGTATAGCATTATTCATAATAGCAAAAACTGGAAGCAGTGCAAATCTCCCCCAGTTTGTATATCTGTACAACAGAATGCTAATCAACAATAAAAAGTATCAAACTACTGATACATACAACATGGATGAATGTCAAAACATTTTGCTAAAGTGGAAGGAGCCAGACAGAAAACACTGTATATTCCATTTATATAAATTATATAGAATTCCATTTATATAAAATTTCTAGAAAAGGCAAAACTGAAGAGACAGAAAGATGATCAAAGGCTGCCTAGGACTGGGAGTGAGAGCAGAGATTGGTTGCAAACGGACATGAGAGAACCTCATGCAGTGATGGAATTGTTTTAAAATTATACTGTGGTGATGTTTGCAGAACTGTATATATTTACTAAAAATTGTTTAACTGACACTTATGAGTGAATTTCACGTATGTAAATTATACTTCATTAAAGAGACATGAAAACATAAAATATTTGACAATCATTAGATTATTTTTACTAGTAGGCAAGGCCCTTGTATTTTTTTTTAAATATTTTGTTTAATGTGGACAACTTTTAAAGTCTTTATTAAATTTGTTACAATATTGCTTCTGTTTTATGTTTTGTTTTTTTGGCCATGAGGCACGTGGTATCTTAGCTCCCCAATCAGGGATTGAACCCGCACCCCCTGCATTGGAAGATGAAGTCTTAACAACTGGACAGCCAGGGAAGTCCCAGGGTCATTGTATGTTAAAAGTTGCT